>NC_090838.1:12734772-13037803 GCF_028021215.1 Eschrichtius robustus
ACCAAAATGAAAAAAAGTGGCAAAAATGAGATCAGGAATGATATGATACAGATGTATCTTGGAAAATGTTTTTATATATTTTAATACAATAAAATCAATATGTTCACATGATAAAAAAATCCACATAGAAGGATTAGAGAATATTTTAAACATTTCACCTAATTCCTTGCACTCCCAGTCTCACTCTTCATTTAAATTCTCTTTTAACTGTTGGTATATTTTAATAAAGTTGGTAGTTCTCACAATTCTAAAGTATATACCCACAGGTCCATTTCTGTAGCTTTACGTTTTGTTTAAATATTAGCCCCTTATGTAAAAGAGGAAAATATCATTTTATTTAGTATTGTTCCTCCTCTATTCAATCTTATTATTTATGTAATTAATTTAAATCATTATTATTAAGATTTAATTTAATTATTTCACAGTTAAAAATAACATACTTAAAACTACATTTCTTCATCCATTAGATCATTAGCTGTTAAGATTATCTTCATAATCTTAGATCATGAGCTATTAGATCAAGACCCTGATGTCTTAATGATAAAACTCTATTGTATACTTAAGGAAGAAATAATACCAAATACTTAAGGAAGAAAATATTCAAAGAAATATATAAAAAGCTTTCAGCCTGGTAAGTAAATTTAGCAAGCTCAAAGGATAAAAGGAAAAAAAATTTTAAGTATTGTATTTCTATATTCAAGAATCAATTGGAGAATGAATTTTTAAAAAATTACAACAGCATCAAAAAGACAAATTCTTTGGAATAAATTTAAGAAAAGACATGCAAAACCTCTAATGAAAACTATAAAATATTGCTAAAAGAAACAAATCTCCTTCAGCAAAGCATTGACACCAGACAAAGTAATATTTAAAAAGAAGAACAAATTTGGGGCTTCCCTGGTGGCGCAGTGGTTAAGAGTCCACCTGCCAATGCAGGGGACACAGGTTCGAGCCCTGGTCCGGGAAGATCCCACATGCCCCAGAGCAACTAAGCCTGTGTGCCACAACTACTGAGCCTGTGCTCTAGAGCCCATGAGCCACAACTACTGAAGCCCACGTGCTTAGAGCCCGTGCTCCACAACAAGAGAAGCCACTGCAATGAGAAGCCTGCGCATCGCAACGAAGACCCAACTCAGGCAAAAATAAATAAATAAATAAATAAAATTTTTAAAAAAGAACAAATTTAAAGGACTCACTCTCTGATTTTAAAATTTATTATAAGGTTATAATCTCAAGACAAAGTGATATGGGTAAAGGGTAGAGAAATAGATCAGTGGAACAGAATAGAATCCACAAGAGACACATACATATATGATTAAATGATTTTAGATAAGTTGCTAGGGCAATTCCACTGGAAAATGAAAGCTTTTTTAAAAACTTCTACTGGAACAACTTGATAAATGTATAGGGAAAAGAATCTCAACTTCTCCCTAACACTATGCACAGCAATTAATTTGAGATGAATATATATCTAGATGTAAAAGATAATACTGTAATACTTCTAGAAGAAAATGTAGGAGATGTTTTCCCAACTTGGGATGGGTAAAGATTTATTAGACAGTACTCAAAAAGCTCTAAGTGGAAAATTAAGTAATAGTAAATTGGACACCATTAAAAATTAAAATTTCTCCATGCAACACAAGATTGTTATGATAATCTAATGTTATAATGGATATGGAAATAGTTTAAAGGATATAGTAAATTTATTTGCCTTCAATGAACTGTCTATATCCTTGTGTTTATAGTTATTCCATCAACAAACATTTATTAGTATCTACTATGTCCAAGCACTAAGCTAGGCCCTTGGAATAAAGAATTAAGCAGATCTCTGACCTCAAAAAATTTTCAATCTAGTAATTTACATTGGCATTTGAATGTGAGAAAGGCTGTCCTCAGGGGTAAATAGAGGATAATATAGTCATTAATTGAAGGTTACTTAAGTCTGTCTTAACTCAGGGATTGACAGCCAAATGGAGTCCTAAAGCTGAGGAGAAATTAACCAGGTGAAGAAATAGGTATGGTGTTTGGGAGATGGAGGGCAGAGGGAGGTTGAAGTTGAGAAGAAATGTTCCAGGCAGGAAAAAAATAAAACAGGCAAAGTTCTGGGGAGAGAAAAAGATGGAGCATATCGTAGAGATGAAATGACCTTCAGGATGACTGAGCGCAGAGCACAAGAATGGTGAAAAGAGAGGTGAGAGATAAAGCTGGATACCAAAGCAGGGACTTGATTTTTGAAAATTATGTTTGGAAGATTAGATTTTTTTCTGAGGACCATGGGAAGATGGTGAAGTGCTTTGTTTGCTTTTATTAGGGAAGGGCTGGATGCACTAGAAATTCTCTAGCATAGAGTGCTGAATAGATAGTGCGTTGGCAAAGTATGGTGGATTCAAACTGGAGTTGAAGAAACCTGTAAGGAAGCTGAAAAGTGAAGATAGTAGATAATCATAACCTGAATGAACAGCAGCAGGTGGTCTAGAGAGAAACGGGTAGAAAATGTTTGAAAGAGATTTGATAGAACTTGACTTCTAGATGTGGAGGGGTGAAGAGTTAGAGATTCTTCTATGAATCTGTGTGTTTCAAGTCAGAGAAACTGCCCTAGCTATGCTTACAAGATGGTCAAAGAAGACAAGTAAGAAAAAGTGTCCATGAGTTTGAGCAAGAAGGAAGTCTTTGGTGGGATAGTGAGGTGATTTCCAGTGTTGTGATGGGGCAGAAGATGAATTTCAGTAGTTAGAAGAGTGAATAGGAGGAGACCAAGTCATATTAGTTTTAAATAAGCTGTTTTATGTGAACTTAACTGTGAATAGAAGGAAAAAAGCTGTAGCTGAGGGAAGCAAAAGGTCAACGACAAGGGTTTTAATTTTTCATTTTTTTAAGTTGAAAGAAATCTTAGTACTATGTTTAAATATATTGTAAGAAAGTCAGAAGAAAGGGTGAGAATAAAGTTACAAAGAGGAAGGGAAGAATCCACACAGTGATTTTCTAGTGAGTGTGTGTGTGTGTGTGTGTGTGTGTGTGTGTGTATGATAAGAAATGAGGCTGCCTACTGAAAATCTTGAAAGAGACATCGTGCATTAACAGTAGGAAATTTTGACATAGGCAGTATAAAAAAATGGAAAGGCTAAGTAGAACCATATGTTTGCTGTGGGTCTTTGAGGCCCTAGTTCATATCAGTGACCTTGCTCATATGTGGCATTAAACTACATGGTTATGTACGTTGGTTCAACAATGTTCAGGAACATAAACTAAAGAACAAAAAATTGGACCATTGCTTCATATAAATGGTTTTTCAAGTGAATGTGACAAGAAGAAGGAGAAAAGCTGAGGCTATTAGCAAGGGTGACTGATGTGAAAGACCATGGCGCATAAGCTGGATACAGACAGAAACAAAAACTGGAGAAGGCTGAGAGATAAGGAATAAGTGTGGGAGTTTGCAGACCACAGAGCCTGATAAGTTCATAGACTCAGTTACTCAGTGAGAATCTTTGATGAGGCACTAGCAGAGGGAAGAGATTCAAGTTAGAGAGCAGCAGGCTTAAACACAGGCTCTTAGAAGTCGAATACTTCCTAGGAGTGGCAAGTTCCAGGAGGGCGTGACTGAAGTGGAGTAAACATACAGAGCAAGTGGAACCAATAAGGTCAAAGTTTGGAATGGCTATCAGAGTGGGTATGGAAATGACTCATAATAATGGCTTAAGTGGGAATGGAGAGGAAGAGTCAAGTATGGCAAGATGACTAGAAGCAAAAAAGCAAGAGGAATGACGCACTGAGGTTGCTATAGGCAGAGAGAACACCTGTGCAATGGCATGGACACCCAGAAAGACACGGCAAGTTTCAGAACGGTGAGTGCTGCGGCATTGGGCACAGGACAAAGGAGGGGAAGGGGAGTGGAGAGAATAAGGCTGCAGAGTCTTATATTCACATTTTATTACAAGGAACTTGTGAAGGTGTATTTATTTCCCAAGAGATAAATAGAACAACTAGTAGGTGTTTACAAATATACCTGTCTACCTTTTGTGGATTTAAGTGGCAGGTTATTTGACAACAGGGAAGTCCAAGGGCACTGTCATTATATCTGAATTGAAAAAGTCATAGAAAACTTTAAATAGTAGTCATTACTGTTTCCAAAATTTGCTCTCAGTCTCCAGAAACCTCCTAGGACTAGAAACTTGATGAGGAGGTGACTTTAAGATGAATAAAGATGTTTGCAGCAGGAAAAAAATAAAATAATAGAGCTCCTGGAGGAGAGAGACAGAGTTGGTCCATAATTAATATGAACATCAATCTTTTTGAAATGTCAGAATGAAAGCCTATTCTTGCTGAAATAATTTTATTCACTTGTCTCTTAAAATAGCACAGGAGGCAAAAGAAAGGGGCATCAGCAAGGAAGGGTTTTGTGAAAACAATAGTGCCTGGTTCCTTTTCATATTTCCTTGGTTGGCAAGGTCCTAGAGGTTGGGGTCAGTTTATGGTAGATTCTGGGTCAGACTGCTCCCAACCCCTACCCACCGGGAGAAGCACTTACCAGTTTGAGCAGTAGAGATATCCCCAGATACTGGTAAGTTACTTGGTTTATATGTATTACAATTTGTGCTATAAATGAAGTCATTCCAGAGGTATTTTAGCCTAAAGTATAATCTTTCCTCACCACGCATCCTAGAAACACTCTTGAAAAATGCTAAAAATATTTCACATTACACCAACATGACCTATGACATAATAAAGTGTTATACTTCCCTTATTGAGGCATGAACTTTAAACATACCACTTCTTTCAGTCCTTCCATCAGCCCTCTGTGGGAGACAAAAATCCCCACATAGAAGAGAGAAAACTACAGACTCAGAAAGGGTTAAAGGTCAAATAATATATTTTGGATGTAAGTTGCTGTCCCTGTGACTGCTCCCCATATGACTTTTCTACCATGTCACAGTGCCTTCCGAGCAAAAGTCACTCTGGTCATTGGCACTTTCTTAGAAAAGGTTTGGAAAGGACATGACAAATTATACCCAGTTGCTGTCACAGCAGTGACAGTGACAGTGGTTCCAGCTCAGTGGCTCCATAGTGATCAGAGATCAGATCCAAGTCCTCAAGTGAGTACAACAGATCCATGTCATCCCTCATGTCCTTTTCTGGAAGCTCACCTCTGTCACGAAGTACACCAGAACAAAGCAGAGATTTCTGTCCTTCCCCAATGCTGGCAGGGGCTCAGTCCCTCAGAGAGCAGGCCAATATGTCCTGGTGATGGTCTTAACTCATGCATTTATTCAGTCAATGTGCATTTACTAAGCACTATCTATGGACTATATGATGGGCATTCAGAATACACAGGTCAATAAAACAGTGGTCCTGACCTCAATGAGCTCACAGATCAGTGAGGGTGAAGCCATGAGGATAAATTACAAGGCAGCATGACGAGGGCAAAAACAGCTTTATGCAAACTCCACGGAAGTGGGCAAAGGGAGAGATGCAAAGATGAGAATGTACATCATAGGATCCTGGATGCATACTGTGGATCACACTGTCTTATGTTTGCTGCCTTCAAGGACATTTTGTTGGGCAAAAGTGTTACCACTTTAGCTATATCCCAAACGGACAGACTCAGGGCCTTGAAGCTAATTAAGTTTTTTCAGCCATAAGTCAATCCAGGACCAAAGGAAAAATAAACAAAAATTAAAGACTTACTTTCCGAAATGTCTAAGTGATAATTTTATAAGAACATTACTGGTTTCCAGACATCAGTCTTTTCTTTCCAGATTTCTGAAGATATTTTTATCTGAAGATAACATTTTTGTCAATTGGGAGTTGTGCTTTACTGTGGGCAACAGGAATCCTGGCAAATAGAAGTAAAATAGTTTTGTTCCCATTTTTTTCTTCACCAAAATACAAAGTCTCCTAGCAAGCTATGGTTAGTATGGGTTCAGAGGGTCAACGAAATCTCTGTGACTCTATCTGTTTTATCCTTTTAGTCTGTGTTAGGAGAGCTGCTGTTCCATAGCTGCTGCACTATTAAGAGAGCAGAGCTGAGATTTCTCCTAGGGAGAAAGAAGAGAAGAAGGGACAGGCACCAGCTCGGCCTGCCTTTCTTCTAAGGAGCTTTCCTAGAAGCCCCACCTAAATAACTTCTGCTTACATCTCAAATACCACTACTCCACTATAGTGGGTGTCTCGTGTTACAGCTCAAAGACCAAACACTACTACTGGGTCACTATTCAATCTACAAGGGAGGCTGGAAATTGTATATTTTATATATATATATATATATATATATATATATATATATATATATATATATATATAATTTTTATATATGTAATATTTTCAACATACATATATGTATGTATATATGTTTAAGATATTCTATAAATATGTATTTTACTGGCTGTTTCGTTGCTCCCCCCATTAGGGTTCTGTTAGTGAGAAAGACAGGAAGAATTACTATTGAGGATGCAACTATTAGTGTCAGCCACAATCTTTAACATCATTTATTTTTAGAAAACAGTGTTGCCTTGGTGTTTTAGGAAAATATAAATCACTCTATGTTAATAAATTCTAATGCAGCAGGAAGAAAAACAAGTTAGTGTGTTCAGCTCCATCACTAGTAACACAGAAATATTTATAGCTCTAAAAACAGAGACCTGCAGACAGGAAGTTAAGGTATTGCTGATTCATTTGTACCAACTGATTCAATTTATACATTTGCATTCATTTTTTTATTCTAGCCATTGCTTAATAACTTTACGTGAATATGTTTAAGTATTGGTTCATAAACTATGTCTTTATTTTAAGAGGAATGCAAAGTGTCAAAAGGAAAGGTCTTATGTTTTTCTGCTTTGATATTTTGAGCTTAGAGAAAGAAAATATAGCATGAAGCAAAATGCAATCTGATTTGAAGTTGGTATTCTTAGCCTAGCAATTCCAGCTAGCAAAGCAATTTACTGATTGGGAATAGTACCCTTCCTAAAAGACGAAGTTGCTGTCTGTGTATGTGTATACATATATATGTCTCTGTATACATAGTTAATATATGCATACTTACACATATGTGTATTTAACATCTCAAACACATATTTTCCTCTAAAATGGGATTTACATATTTTAGGTGGTTTTATTTGTTTGTTTTACTGTTGCCAAAGAACAAAACCGTTCCCTGTTACATTCATTTGTTTGTTTTATTTTCTATATTCCACATATAAGTGAAAATACATGGGAGGAGGGGCAAAACAGACAAAGGGGATGAAGAGGTACAAACTAGTAGGCATAGAATAAATAAGATACAAGGATGTAATGTATACCACAGAGAATACAACCATTATTTTATAATAACTTTAAATGGAGTATAATCTATAAAAATATCAAATTACTATGTTGTATACCTGAAACTAATAAAATATTATAAATCAATTATACTTCAATAAAAAGCAAACAAACAAATAAACAAAACACTCTTTGGAGCAAATCCTCCCTTCCATCAGAAGGAGACCTCTCAATGTTTCATTAGGGAAAAACTCAAAATACGTCACTTCATTGCAAGGGGTAAGTTAGTTGATCAACTTGTTTCAGTTGAAAATCGTTGACCAATTTATTCAATTCCGTATCATCTTTTTAATATCTTGGCAGTCCTGGTACTTGAATTTCTGAGTCACTATTATATTCTGGACAAATATTACTGGACATATTAAAATATATTAGTAAATCAAATGGTCTTTTTAGTTGAATGACTATTTTATCACATGGTAAAACATTTATTTGTATATATTAGGAACCAGGACCTGTGCCAGACCCTAGCAATATAGACTGGGCCTCATACCCCTGTGTCTTCAATATTGTAAACAGTGGACAGGCAATTACAATACTATGCAACAAGTTCCACGATAGAAATATGTGATCTCAAAAATGTTTTTCTGAAATATAAGTTGAGTAGAGAAGGCTGGGAGGAAATATTTAGCCATTACCAAATCCAATATCTTTGTTTTACACTGGTGAATAAATACACAAATGCACTTCCATTTTTTGTGAGAATGCAATATCTCATATTTACTCAAGTGGGTAACAATAATTATTTTTCACAAACAAAGCACCCTTTGGTGTGCCTTACTAAAATACTTACGTGAGTTACACTCATACTCTTTTTTTAAAAGGCTTTGGATTCTTATTAGTTCTTGGAAAATTTTTTAACAAAAGAAAGAATTTTTTTTTAAATTTTTGTTGGAGTATGGTTGATTTACAATGTTGCATTAGTTGTGTTAGTTTCAGGTGTACAGCAAAGTGAATCAGTTATACACATATATATATATATATATATATATATATATATATATATATCTCCACTCTTTTTTAGATTCTTTTCCCATATAGGCCATTACAGAGCATTGAGTAGAGTTCCCTGTGCTATACAGTAGGTCCTTATTAGTTATCTCCTCACACTGGGCAGAAAGGCCACCATCAAAAAATCTACAAACAATAAATGCTGGAGAGGATGTGGAGAAAAGGGAACCCCTTCTACATAGTTGGTGGGAATGTAAATTAGTGCAGCCACTGTGGAGAACAGTATGAAGGTTCCTTAAAAAACTAAAAATAGAGCTACCATATGATCCTGCAATCCCATTCCTGGCACATATTTGGAGAAAACCATAATTCAAAAAGATACGTGCACCCCAATGTTCATTGCAGCACTATTTATAATAGCCAGGACATGGAAGCAACCTAAATGCTCATCAAAAGAGGAATGGATAAAGAAGATGTGGTACATATATACAATGGAATATTACTCAGCCATAAAAAAGAACAAAATAATGCCATTTGCAGCAACATGGATGGACTTAGAGATTGTCATACTGAGCGAAGTAAGTCAGAGAGAAAAAGGCAAATATCACATGATATTGCTTATACATGGAATCTAAAAAAAAGTGTACAAACGAACTTATCTACAAAACAGAAATAGAGTTATAGGTGTAGAAAACAAACTTATAGTTACCAGGGAGTAACATGGGGGGAGGGAAAATTGGAAGAAAGAATGCTTTTTGAAGAGATATCTTTAGTAAATCAACACAGTCTGTTGATTTCAGAAAGCTGAGACCTAAAACCTCATTTTAATTTTAAATAAAATAACACAAATAAAAAGATTTCATTCTCCTGACTTTGGAAGAGTAACTATACTCTTTATAAAGTTGACATGCAGCGTGTGAGTGTCTTGTGTGTGTGTGTGTGTGCGTGTGTGTGTGTGTATCTATGTTGAGTGCTATGGGAAGGTGGGGTTTTTTATTTTTGATAGTTTGCTTAAATTCTTTTGAAAATATGGTACAAAAGAGATGGCAAAGCTATTGATTGTCTTGGTATCTCTTGTCTAGAAAGAGCTGGGACCTCCTTCCTTGTGCAGAGACCAAATTCTAGAAATATCTTCCAATGTCTTGCAGCTGCTTCAGACTTTTATATTTAGGCTATTCAGTTAGTTTTCTATTTAAAGGGAGGCAGTATCTACAGTGGATACACGCCTAGGCTTTGGAGATGGACAGGACCAAGTTTGGGCTGGATGATTTGGGCAGGGCGCTCATCTGTAAAATGAGGCCTTAACATTTATTTTATTAGGGTATTGTGAGAATTAAAATACTTAATGTACGTGTAGTGCCCGTCCCAGTATGTAATAAATATCCTGTGACTAGGAGATACCATTATTATAGAGCCATTTAAAAACACCTTTGCACTTATTCTCCTCACATTAATTATGGTTGTTTCATTAATATAAGCTGAGGCATAGTAAAAGCAATTGCTTTCCAGTATGAGAAGGCAGAGACCATCGAAATAGGTCCCATTTCTACAATATTATTTACTAATATATCTTAAAATGTCAAGTGATTTGTTTTCTTGCCATATATATATAAATACAATAAATTAAATAGGTAGAACTGCCAAGATATTAAATGAATGATTTAGGACTAAACAAATTGGTGAAATATTGTCAAAATATTCAATTTGTTCCTTGAGAAAAGAATTGAAACATTTATGAAACTGTGTGTCTTGTCAAGCTGTCTAAAGCGTATTTTTGCTTTCTACTACCTCTTTGCAGTGCAAAAAGAGAATATCCATGAGTAAACCTAATGGAATAAAGCATGAACTTTAAATAAATAAATAAGGAAAAGTATAAATTATAAATAAATAAATAAGGAAAAGTATAAATTATAATTGGAAGTTGTAAAATTCATTTAAAATATATATGTTGAAGGAAATGAAAAAGAAATCATCCTGAAATATATTAAAATAGAGTATAAAGTTGAAATGATTGCATTATAGACTAATCTGTAGATATTGATGGAGAAGGATAAATATTTTAGCAGTATATCATTTTCTTCACTAAAAGTTCCTACAGAATTAAGGCACTATTCATTGAGAAATGGAAGGTTTACTAAATTATTGTAGCTGAATGACTAACAACTGGGATTTAAATTAATTTAGCTTTATGTGATATCATTTACTGATATAAGTTATTAATGAATTAAAAAGTAAAAATTAAAAAGAAGTATATATAAGAAATGTAACAAGATACAATAGCATAACTAAAAGAAACCTTTAAAAAAGAAAAACTGAGTAACTATACATCTGACTTACAATCTGGACTCTGTGCTGACCTGTTCTTCCCCAACCCGTCTTTTGCTGTATTATGCTCACTTATTCACAATACTTTTATTTGTCCACTGTGCTTATTTATATACATCTGTACATCTTTTAATGAATATTGGGTATTCTCAGGGAAGACTGAGAAAAGGGAGAAAATTAAATGATAGCCTTTATGGGTAGGAAGCATGTTGTTTGTTCACAACTATTTCCTAGAACCTAGCACAGCTCTTGTACATAAGTGTTCAGTAATAATTGCTGAATAAATAAATAATTGGATGAGAATAAGAATACTAGTGGCAGTTCACAGGAGCTTTGAAAGAATCAAGAATCATAGGATAATACATCTGGGAAAAATAAAGTTGAGAATTCAGTTAGTTAACTCTTTCAATTTGCATATAAAGAAACTGAAGCCCAGAACAGTGAAATGACTTGCAGATCACATACCTTGTAAGAGACAGAGGGTAAATAAATGAAAATTGAAACTTCCCTTTGATACTTTTTATATCTACCAGAACATACAAAATATAACTGAAGTTGTGATTATAGACCTGATCATTTAAGAAAAACAGTCTCTCTTCACATTTAAAGAATTTATTTAGACATTCCAAAAACTAAAGCAAAGAGGAAAGCTGGGGTAAATACATTCTACCCTGCAAACCAGAAATAATTTGATCAATTTTTTGAACTTTCTACCATTGTTAGTTTTCAATATGAGAGCTGGAGGTGAAACTTCTTTACCAAATAGAAGGTTAGTTGCTGGCAGGGTAGGACAGGAGCTCAGTTATCCTGGGTTCAAGTCTAATGCTCTTTCTGCCATACCCTTACACTAACCAGAACATTTTATATTAAAACACAAAAGTACTGGAGAGAGAAAACAGGACCCAATAACATTACATTTTAAGAATAAGTAAAGAAAAGACTTTTATTTAAAGAAACTTACTAAAATTAATACTTCAATAGGCTATGAAAAACATAAATTTATTCAATCAGCATATCCTTATTAATCACCCACCATATGAAGACAAAATATAAGGTGCAAGAGATATAATGATGAACAGATCAGAAGGTGTCCCTGCCCTCATGAAGTTTTCAGTTTAAGGACTAAGGATCAACAATGAGACTGAGATAGTATAATCTGCCACTCTGGGGACTGGGCCATTATAGCGTAAAAATGTGACTACCTACCTGGAATATTCTAGTTCAGTAAAATTAACTGAGGAATTGAGATTTTCTAGAAACATAAGTCAAAAAAAAAAAGTCTGAGAGAAACTATTTTCATGTGACTAGCCTCTGGAATTTCTTTCTCAATTTTTACTTAGAAAACTCTGCAACTAAACAACCACAAATCCAAACCGGTCTTCAACCTCTAGATTAACATCAGCCTCATTAAAATGGATATAAAGCTAGCTATCTCTAAAAAGTTTAATTAAATGGAATCAATCTGCAGAAAAAATGAGATCTTCAGGGGAGATAAAGCAGTTTTAGGAATCTAAAATCAAAGCTTGCCAAATAAAGAGCCAGGTATGTGTACATACCCACCCTTTTCAAAGAGTGTTCAGATCAATTATCTTATTCAGATTTTAGGATTTGAAGTGTAACATGTTTGATATCACCCTAGGGTGGCTGTGAGTGCAGTGTTTTTTTTAAACTGACCTACTGAAGAGGAAATTCTTCTGTACAAGTGACCTCATAGTAAAGTCAGTTGACCCCGCAATCTAGCAGTCCTAGTTTCCTGGGAAATGTAAATAGCACAGGGAAGCGAGCCAAACGTGGGCATCACCTCCTGGTGGGACTTCATTAGATGAGTCCTGCACGCGCCTGGAAATTCCCAGACTGGCAGCATTCTTTTCCTTGAACTGTATTTTCCTAAACTGCAGGGGAAGAAAGTAGGGCCATGGGGAACTGAGTCGCAAAGGGAAGGGGTGTGCTGTATCAGCCTGAGATACAAGGTACCTCTAAAGGGGTAAAAGGCCAGAAGCCAAGGGTGACAGGTATAAAGCTATTGCCAGAGAGCCAGAGCCCAAGGAGAACTTAGAAAGAATGACCATTCCAGGATCCAGAATCCTGTTGTACTGTAGTGGGGAGTACTAACCGTTCTGAAGGTTGACTGTATGCCGGGGACTATGCTTATTGCTTTGTATTTCTATCTCTTCAGGTCCTCACAGCTCGATGAGTTGCCGTCTATTCTGTCCCTGACAATTTAACCCAGACTCATGTGTCCAAATACCTGTACCATTCTGGACCCCTAGATGTGCCTCTACAGCATGGACTTCCTTTCCTATCATCTACCCAAATCTTAACGGAGTTGCTGCTTTTTTCTTCATATTTAAATAAAATTATTTTTTCCTTTGTAAGTCTGTCTTTCCTATTTATGAGTTTTCCAAAAGTACAACTGAAATCCAAATGCCTCTCTTTTAAACAAGAGGAGAAATATAGTATTTACCCAAAAGGCACATTTTACAAAAGGACTACTGTGCACATCAGTGAATATAAAACCGGAAGTAACCTTAGAAGACGGTCAAGGCCTTGGATAATACTCCTCTACTTCTTGCCCTGCTTGGTAATCATAAAAGATCTAGTTCCTGGTATCCATAGCACAGCCAGGAAAGAAAACTCAGAGGCAGGAGCTATGGTGTCAGCTGACAGAGAAATCTATGATTCCTGGCCTGGCCGCTATTTTTACAGTTTCCATAGACATGTAAGGCTGCCTTGCTTAGCAGTCAGTCCAGGCATGTGGTAGCAATTGTTCATCCAGTCACTAAAATCAAGAAAGATGTGGAAAAGTCAGCTACAAACAAAGGCTGCTATTGACCCTTAACCTGGCAACACTGTTTAGCATCACAGCAGACATGAGAGACAAAAGGGAATTAAGAACAAAGAATCACCAAATAACATAAAAGGTCCCAGGGGATAGTATACTTCCAGTTCTCTTATCTAGTTGGTTCTTCGTATTAAGACCATTTTACTGATTAAAAAGGCTATCTCCTGCTAAAATAATGAAAAAGGGGAATATGCGCCTGTTGTTTATAATGACGGCATCACAACCCTGTGTGTGTGTGTACCCTAGGTGCACACCTGTGTATGAAACTGTGTCTCTGTGTGTCTGTGCATGTAAATGACTGTACACAAACATACACTAAGTGCTTGAGACAAGCTTTGTGGGTTGTCACTAGAGAAGTTAGCTGGAATAACAAGAACACCTCAGACATACACATATTTGCCTCATATTTAAACTTGAGATCCCTTGCTCTATCCCCTTGTTTAATGACTTCCTCTGCCTCCTCTGCTTTGGGGATCCGGAACATTCACCTCCTAGAATAGGGGCTCTGGTTGTTCCCTTTGCCTTCTCTCTATTCCTCCCTCCAATCCTCCCATCACCTAAAGGAGTTGCAAAATATTCCTAGAGGAAGGGGCTTTTTTTTCCCCAGACCCTGAAGAGGTTTGAGGTGAGCAGGCTAGAATATCAGGATTTACTGACCATAACACAGACTTCCTCTTGGTCTTGCCTGTGGGTTTTAAAAGTAAATTGCCTGCTTCTCTAGAAGTCAAACCTTGCCTTATCCATTTTGAACCATGCATATTCACTATCTACACAAATGCTGCCCTGAAGATATTATGGTTCCTGGTACTTTTAATTAAGAATCTCAATCTCTCACAAGTCTAGCCAGACTCAGCAGCATCTGCAAAGAGAAAGTGAGAAAGAGTGGCAACACATTGCTCCAAGCTGATGGCAGAGAGTGAAATTATTATTAATGGGAAATTGAATTTTGGCTCCAGTTAAGCCTGAAACATTAAACATTTCTCTAATGTTTCTCTCTGTGGTAGTAAATTGACTGCAAATTATGATTTTTTTAATGGTAGACGTAATGAGCCATTCAGCTGTAGCCCCAGCACCTTCTTAGCTCAAATTTCCTCTTCCATTGTTTATTTGTTATTTTAAGACTTCGGGTGTTAGAAACAAGACAACTCCTCTTAACCAAACTTGCCCCCTGTAAAATTTGCTAAGAATCCAAGCTAAGTGAATCAT
This sequence comes from Eschrichtius robustus, assembly GCF_028021215.1. NCBI lineage: Eukaryota > Metazoa > Chordata > Mammalia > Artiodactyla > Eschrichtiidae > Eschrichtius > Eschrichtius robustus. The sequence goes on from NC_090838.1 coordinate 12,749,411, forward strand.
CATTTAGTGTCATTTTTCTCAAAGTTTCAATTTAACTTTTATACTAGTTTTGAAAAGTGCTATTGATATTTACTGGTGTGTCTCGTTGGTTATAAACATGAAATTTTTACTTTCCAAAAACTACTTCCCAACTGTGCTGTGTCACTCCCCTTTCCTGATGGGAAATATCTCCCTTAATGAGATCTTGGTCTGATTTCTTGACTTGTCAGTCATTTTAAGTTATTAGAAGAGTCTTATTCTGGTACAAAAGACTTCATTTTAAATGATCATCTCAATCCTGACCACAGCTCTTCCTTTCTCCTTCCTCAGCACAGGAGAGAACTGCGACTTAATATGTGGTAGATGGAGGGGATGGGGTAGTAGGGGGTCAACCTAGCTTACAGACTTCCTGTCATTACTCCTTCTGGACGATGGTTTCTCAGATGTTGCACGTGGTGAGGAAGGACAGGATGAGGGCAGGTATACTTCTCTTACTTGATTGGAGAGATTAAAATCCCTTCTTTTTTGGTTGCCGCTGCTTCTCGTGCTACCTCTATGGCCATCAATGCGCTTTGGGTGATTTTCTTTTGGGGTATATGAGTGAACTTTTCGGAGGGCTCTTTCCACTGCACTGATGTAGAAGATCCCATTCTGGTCTGTCCTCCCCCATCCTTTCCTCATTCCCCTCTAAGACAGCCCACGCCTTAGCCTCTTGCTGCCACAGTTCCTCACCCAGCAGGCAGTCATCTTGGATGGGATTATGGCTGATAGTTCAAACCCCAAGTATTTTACAGTCTTCACTAAGCTCTTAGGAAATTTACATGTTCTTCTCAGCACAAATGCTTTGCCTCACCACCTTTTTCAGTCTCTTGGTCGCTAGCTCCTTTGGATTGCTTAGGCTACACAAAGGATAATAGGTAGGCCACAAGCAAAGCAGTCACGCAAGGAAGGGAGTGAAATGACAGTGTCTGCATCTCACAGGTCTCCACATCCTTTTGAGTGATTCTCTTGAAAGTCATCCCTTCCACTGACTTGTAGAAAGAGAAGCACTTTCCTACTGGGAAATAGCATCCTTCAAAAGGCAGGGTTTCTTCCTCCTGGTTTAGCCCTATATTGCTTGGGAGGTAGACATATCACAGGCATTATGATGATTAGCTCAATTCTAATGTCTGTTAGTAAATCCTACAGGAAAATATCTGGCCCCAAATGGTGACAGTGAGGTAAACCTAAAATGAGAAGTTTTTAGCACCCTTCATTCTCATTTTACATCCCAACTGTGAGTCTGATACGATAGGGAAAAAACTTAATTGATATCATCTTGTAAATAAATTGTAACCTCACAGTTCTGTTCCCTTGCTGTTGAGAAAAATCCTGGTCCCAAAGTTGACTAACCTTAACTTGAATTCAGATCTTCATCTGGTGTCCTCACACACATATTCTTTATGTCATCCATGGTTGCTGCATCACCTACCTTGGGATGGAAATACTGAAGCACTGATAAATCCCCACAGTTTCTTTTTGAAGTTCAAACCTGTCTTCAAATATCCCTAATTGCCACATTCCTCAGAATCTTTTTTTTTTTTATCGAGAGATGAATTATCAATCTTCCCTTTATGGACTAACAGAGTGGGAGCCCCAGTTACTGCTGTCTGATTCTTCCACTTTTTCCTGACCTTCGCTCATATCTTTGGCTTCTTCTACTATGTGGTGATAATTCAGAGATTTTACCATACCCTACTGTAGGTGCTGATTCTCTAAACTATTTAGGACAGTATTCGAGCAACGTGTCTCAGTCTGACTCAAAAAGCAAGTCTCAAGCTTAGCATATAGACTAAAGTTTTCCTCAAATATCTGCTACTGTGACACATGCCACAAGTGACAGAATTTATCAACCAGAAAATCCTATGCCATACTAGCTCCATTATTCTAGGAATCATAGAGAAAGTAGATTGTATAAACATAATTGAAGGATTAACCCCAAACCAAGTATTCCTTTTTACTGAATTAGACTCTGCCTTTTCAATTTAAGTTAAAGTGGATTTAATTTTATTTTATTCAACAAATATTAATAAACACACTTCCTGACCTTGAGAAGCTCATCATGGGTAGGATGTGCAAATATCTACCCAAGTAGTCCCAATACAGGGCAGATGGGATTATAGTAGTGGCAAGCAGGAGAAGAAGGAGTTGATTCTGACTAAAGAATCAGGGGAAGCTACATGGAGGAAGTTGCAGTGGAGTTGGATCTTGGATGGTGAGTAAGGTGTCTAGTGCAAAGGGAAGGGAAGAGCAGCTTAAGTGAAGGGAAAGGCTGAACAAAGATTCATGAAACAGAGAGCTCAGGATGTGTTTAGGAAAGAGTAATTTGTCTGGTGGGTCACAGGGCTGAGACCCTAGGAAAAGTAAAAAAGATAATATAGAGGAGGGGTATCTTAGACACCAGATTTATTTTGGATTTGATTATAGGAGCAAAAAGGATTCAGTGAAGATTCCTAGAGAAGGAGGAGGTACGATGAGACACAGTTTTAAGAAATTCATATGTGTCAACACATTCAAGCAGGACAACACCACGATGGATAATTACTGTTATTATTCCTAGTGTACAAATAAGGAAACAGACTCTAAGGGATTATTTGCCAAGGGTTACATGGCTATCAAGTGGCCAAGACTGAACTTGAACCCAGGCAGTCAGACTGCAAAATCCATTATGTTTCACTATTGATACTACGCACATATCCTTTAAGTCCAGGTTTTAGGAAAGGATCTGATATCAGGGCTGCAGGACTTCAGGAGAGGGTGAAGTAAATGTGGACTGCAGTGGGGAATGTGGGCAAGAAAGACTTCCTGGAGGCAGAGAGACAGACGTGGAGGCGTGGCAGGAGGCTCGGTGCTCTTTCTGGTATGCCATTGCCAAGAGCGCTGGCTACCATAGAAGCTGGGTAAAAGTGGTATGGTGCTTCAGACAAGGAAGAAATTGTTTCCATCACAGCAATCAAGCAAGGCTTCACAAGCTGAGTACGACTGCGCTTACTTACCTGTCTTATGCATCGCTGGCTTCCTACCTGGCACAGAACGGTGTCGAGCACAAAGCAGGTATTCAATAATTAAACGAATGACAGCATGAATAAATAAATGAATTAATGATGAACTTAAGAGAGTTAGACTCACAGGTGTAATATGGAAATATATTTCCTCTGTGTACACTTCTCCATTCTCCCTGGGCATAATCACTCCCCATCTGAGCTGTTTATAAATGATTCTCTGGCAGTGTATATCTCATTAAACCTACCCTCGCTGGAAGTCTGTTTTCTTGACTCTAAGCCTTATTTCTGTCTGTAAGGCAGTAGAGAAGGTAGAAGAGGAATATAATGGGCCTTGGAATCAAACAGACCTGGGCTTGACTCCTGCTGCATGATCTTGGACGAGATGCCTCGGCTATTTCTCCATCTGTAAAAAAGGGTGAAGATGGATCTTGTAAGTAAATATCCTTAATACAGATGTATATTTAGGCCATTTTTATCTAATAAAAGGCTAGGATTAGGCACATATAACACAGCTGTTGAGTGTATGTTCCTAAATTTAGGAAGAAAGGCAATACTCAAAGGTAAAACCTAACCACTGCCAAACCAGAAAACCGCCATTTGCTTGGCATAAAGGAAACCTGATTTAAGGATAGAATTTTTCTATTAAACTTTCATTCTCAAAGAACATGGCTAAGTAGAATGATGTTTTGCGCTCATCCTATTATGCTGTGAAAGCCACTACTTTATGTGGCAGAGCCAGTTTGAAACTTGATGATTCAAGGGAATTTCACATCTGGGTGTGGAAATGACCTTTGTGTAATGAATGATTCTGACAATTGTATTTTTGGCCCTTCCAAGTCAGGAAATCATGCCTCTGCTAGGGTGTGCTTGTGAAAAAAGAAATTCTGATTAAATTAGCCATTGAGCTTGCATTTCCTGGAACTCTTGTAATATGCAACAATGACAATAGCAAAAACACCGCCAACATCTGCCATCTATTAAACATCTTCTTGATGCCAAATTCTATAAAAGACACTTCTTATATGATTCCATTTCATCATCACAACAACCTTGTACCATCTGCCACTTAGAACTAAAAATACTGAGTCTTGGAAAAATTAAATAATGTGCCTGAGGTCATCTGCCAGTAATTGCCTGGGTTAGGATTTGTGTCCATAGCTGTGATTTAAAAGTCATTTTCTCATCATACCTTTGATAGCTCAGGACCTAGTCTCACCATCCTTCAATCCTACAAATTTATCAACAAAGAGGGCAGAACCAGGGTCATTATGGGTGAATTTGGGGGTCACTTTCTTCTGCCCCAGGTTACTTCTTTTTAAAATTCCTAAGATGCTGACACGTAAACTATTTCAGGGATAAAATATGGTCCATTTCTTAGTATTCAGAAGTACATTAGAATTAGTGTTGGGAGATTTGAGTTCAAATTTAGGAACCATCTCTTAGTACTCCGTTCATAGAACATGTCACCTCCTCTCCTGATTTTCTTGTACATAGAAGAGAATAATACCACCTTCACAGAATATATAAGCAGAGCAAATGAAGAACTGGATTTTGTAAGTAAAGGTCTATACAGATGTAAATTGTTCTTTTATAACTCCACAGGGCAGACTATTCTTTGCCTAGATCTTCAAGTGAGTCCAAGACAACCTTCTGTGTCCTGACCATATAGATGTTAAGTAATAGATGATTTTTCACAGGACCCTCAGAGGACAGTCTCAACATCCTCAAAATTACATTTCTTTACAAATATTAACTAACCTCTGCCCTACCCTTCGGCTACCATAGCCCGCAGGAGCTGGGCCACCAAGCCTACCTTCCTTGGAGAACCTCTTGTCATAGAAAGGGTCCTTTGCACCCCTGCAGTGCCTGGCATAAACTGCTCCAAGAATGGTAGCACATGAGTGGCTGGCTCGGCAATCATCAGGAAAGGATCCCGGGTACCATGACTGCATGGCTTATGCTGCAGTTTTGGAAGGGAGAAGAGATGTTCAACATTTTCTACTAAATTACCTTGCTGGGAACTGAAACTCTGTAACCAATCTCCAATCTTCACTTTGCTGACCTTTCCCAGGTTTCATCTTTTCTCCTCAGCCTTATTTTTCAATGTTGGACTCTCTTTGGTGGCTAAACTCTTAATTAAAAAGATGTAAAACTGCCCTTGCTAGAAAATATTCTAAATGCTTAATATTCTCTTTTGGGTCTTCTGTGGCAGAGCTGAGGTTTGTTTTCTAAAAAAGAGAAAACTGTGAGAGAAAATAAGCAACTTACTCAAGGCCACTTGCTAAATCACTGTCACAGTAAGATCTGAAGCAGTGATTCTCATTGGGCTTCACATCTGAATCATCTTGAGTCTTCTTAAATCTTAATGCTCAGGCATACACTCCAGAACAATTACATCCAAATCTCTCAGTACCGAACTGGGAATCACTATTTTTTTAAGTTCCCAATGTGATTCTAATGTACACCCAAGTTTTAGGACCATTGACTTGAACAAATGTTTCTCAAACTTTAATGTGCAAAGACATCACCTGAGGATTATGTTAAAATGAAGACTCTGATTCAGTAGGATGAAGGTGGGCAAGGGCTGAGATCCTACATTTCTAACAAGCCCTAGGGGATGTCAGTGCTACTGGTCTAAAGACCACACTTAGAACAGCAAAGATCAAAATAAGGAGCAGCTCTCAAATTTTACTCCACATTTGAATCAATTAGGGAGTTTTGAAACTCTGGGTGTCTGGACTGGACCCCATACCAACTAAATCAGACTCTCCAGGGATGGCACTCAGATATCAGCCCTTTTTTAAACTTATCCAGTGATTCCAATGTGCAGCACATTTGTGAAACAGTGACTGAGGAATCCAGATCTCACTAATAACCACATCTAGTTTCATCCAGAGGGTGGGAAGGATGAGCACAGAGAATTCTAATTCACAAAGCAAGTTTGTTTTAGAAGGAAAGTCAAGTCATGCCATGTAGGAAAGGATCAAATGAACACAGAGCATATTTCACTTGGAGGAGAGTAGACCCATGGTGTGTGTGCAGGGAAAGAGAGCTTTATAATCTCTGCCTTTATATACTTGGAATTGTTGGAAGGAAGAGGCAGTAGACCTGGACTCTATAATTTCAAAAGCTAGGTCTCAGATCAGTGGGAGAAGTTCCAGGGAAACAAGGTTAAGCTAAATATACGGAAATTCTGCCTACGAATTAGCTGTCCAAAAATAGAAAGTTTGACTTATAAAGTTGCACATATTCCTACATCATGGAAAAGGTTGGGCAGGGAAGAATCCTTCATTACTCCTTTTACTCCTCCGCAACTTCCCACCCCGCCTCTGGTCCTGGTCAACATCTAATCCATTAGTCAATCTTGCCAGGCCTACTTTGGATCTATATACCTGATGCATCTACACCTGTTATGACTCTCCTCATAGAACCACCATCATTTCTTGCCTTGAATACTGGGGTAGCCCCTCAACCAGAATAGCCTCATAAATGGAATATCCCCCCAATTGGAATAGGCTCCTAACTGGAATAACCTCTTAACTGGAACAGCCTCCTAACTGGAATAGGCCCCCAATAGAAATAGCCTGTAAACACTAAATTTGCAAACTGAAAAGTAACCCTGATGGTGACTGTTTCCAGAAGCCTAGCCCTCAGACATCCCTAAATCTCAATGCACACATGCCCACCACCCTTGCATCTTACTCTATCCGGCATCCATTGTTGAGTGACTTCTAGTTGTGTTTTCTCGAGATGGTCATTCCTCTGTGCACACTCAGGTCCTGGTTTCCTCAATGCAGGAAATTATGTTTGTCATTTTGTTTTCAACTATCAAGAAGCTTTCATCTAAACCTCTTTTTAGCGAGGGTTGTTTTCTGCTCATCTTATAAGAAAAATGCAAATGTTCTCTCTGCATTATTTCTGTGCAGACACCATCTCTTTGTGTCTGAAACTGCAGCTGCATTTTACCACTTTTCTAGCAGAGCCCTGGCTCACAATCCCAGCTGTTGCCTTCCACACGCTGGTTCTTTGGACTCTGCAATGCAGTGGAAGCTGTTTCTGTAATTGAACAGCTTCTGGTCTGTCCTGTTCTCGCTGGACTATTAGGCTATCCTCTGCAGAGAAGCTGCTGGTGACACTGTTCCATTTCTAAGGTCTCTAGAAATATGCGCAGCAAATAGTATTTCTTTGGTTTAACAATTAATAGAGACACAAGAACTTCAGAAGGTTGCATTTTATCTCTTGTATTCAAACATCTGTATTTGGAGACCTTAGCCAAGGCTCTATGCCTGAGGATGTTTATGCCCCCTTGCACAGCACACCCTGGATTCATCTTATCTCACATCAAATCTCTGCACTGAAGGACAAGAAGAATCTAAAATAATAAATTTGAAAAATTAATCTAAATTCTCACCTTGATAAAGTGGTTTTTCTCTCATCCAGAGATTTAAAATGTTACAGTTAATACTGATCTATTACAAATAACGGAAAGACATAATTTGCCTTCCCTTAATTTTAGGGGAAGTAGAAAGGGGTTTGGAATCAGACGTATTTGGATTTAGATCACAGCTCTGCTGCTTGCCAACCCTGTGACCTTGAGCACAATACTTAATCTCTCTGAGCCAAGGATTCTATATCACAGTAAGGGACTAATACAGCTCCAAAGGACACTTTAAAGCCTCCATAAGGCTCTGGGGATCTGGCAGACATCAACAGACAAGAGTGGCTTCTGCAGCTGTAATTATTAGTGGTGGCAGGCTTTAGTGATACGGGTAGTGGTGGTGGTGGCAGTAGCATACAAGTATTTCATGTGCAGCTACTCAAATAAGTGACTGTGGACCTGGGATTTAAATTGACTTAAAAACTAAAAGTGTCCCGGTATATATACAATAGATGCAGAATCAATCAACGAGGAAGAGTAATTAGCGAATTCCTGAACCATGGCTCTGCTTGCAGGGCCAACAGAAAGAACAATCACCTGTTGGCTCAGGAGGCCACATCACTAGGTGACAATATTGGCTGAAGTGGCCCTTGTCTGACCACAAGCACTTCTATGTCTCAGCCTGGGGCAGGACAGAGTGCAGGATGGGGTGGTGGCCTAGGTAGGACCTCAGAAGTGCTGAATCAGGATCTCTGAGGTTGGAGCTCTGCAGTCTGCTAAGCTTCTTCACGTGATTCCTATGCACACTCACTTTTTTTTTTTTTAAACATCTTTATTGGAGTATAATTGCTTTACAATGGTGTGTTAGTTTCTGCTTTATAACAAAGTGAATCAGCTATACGTATACATATATCCCCATATCTCTTCCCTCTTGCATCTGCCTCCCTCCCTCCGTATCCCACCCCTCTAGGTGGTCACAAAGCACCGAGCTGATCTCCCTGTGTTGTGTGGCTGCTTCCCACTAGCTATCTATTTTACATGTGGTAGTGTATATATGTCCAGGCCACTCTCTCACTTCGTCCCAGCTTACCCTCCCCCCTCCCCGTGTCCTCAAGTCCATTCTCTACGTCTGCGTCTTTATTCCTGTCCTGCCCCTAGGTTCTTCAGAACCTTTTTTTTTTTTTTTTTAGATTCCATATATATGTGTTAGCATACGGTATTTATTTTTCTCTTTCTGACTTACTTCACTCTGTATGACAGTCTCTAGGTCCATCCACCTCACTACAAATAACTCAATTTCATTTTTTTTATGGCTGAGTAATATTCCACTGTATATATGTGCCACATCTTCTTTATCCATTCATCTGTCATTGGACACTTAGGTTGCTTCCATGTCCTGGCTATTGTAAATAGAGCTGCAATGAACATTGTGGTACATGACTCTTTTTGAATTATGGTTTTCTCAGGGTATATGCCCAGTAGTGGGATTGCTGGGTCGTATGGTAATTCTGTTTTTAGTTTTTTAAGGAACCTCCATACTGTTCTCCATAGTGGCTGTATCAATTTACATTCCCGCCAACAGTGCAGGAGGGTTCCCTTTTCTCCACACCCTCTCCAGCATTTACTGTTTGTAGATTTTTTGATGATGGCCATTCTGACTGGTGTGAGGTGATACCTCATTGTAGTTTTGATTTGCATTTCTCTAATGATTAGTGATGTTGAGCAGCCTTTCATGTGTTTGTTGGCAATCTGTATATCTTCTTTGGAGAAATGTCTATTTAGGTCTTCTGCCCATTTTTGGATCAGGTTGTTTGTTGTTTTGATATTGAGCTGCATGAGTGTTTGTACTCACTTTTGAGAATCTTTCTGTGTGCCTTCTATCCAGACAGCATTAATTCGATGAGAAGGAGGCCTTGGTCAAAACAAATAACTACATGCAAGAGACACTAAACAGTATGACTCAAAGGATTTCCCCATATCCTATCCCTCCTTATATATGTAACGCATTTTTCTCCATTTTCTGGCAATATATGTAAGATTAAGGACTCTATCTGAATGGTTCAGAGATTGCCTATCCCTTTTATTATTGAACTTTATCTATTTTCCCATTTTGTGAAGTTCCAGTAAGTTCTATACAGCACATAAAACTAAAAGTATTACTACTGAAAATAAAAATGACAGAAATAATAATAACAACAACATCCATTCACTGAGTGCCTCCTATAAATCAGGGACCATAGCAGATATTTACATAAATTATACCTGATCCTTCAACAGCAATATGAAAGAAGAACAATGTCCCTATGTTACATAAGATACTGAGGCTCAGAGAGGTTAAGAAACTTGTTCAAGGTCAGGCAGCAAATAAATGGAAGGGCTGGGGTTCAAACCTCAGGTTATCACGTTCTAAAGTCAGTGCTTTTTATAATTAGGAGGACAGGGAAAGAATTCTCAGTGATACAAACATGCTGCTAGGCCATCTCATGCATGGCAACAGGGGAGATGAGGTTGACAATTTGGTCAAGTGCATGAAGCTAACAAGAATTCGGGTATCTTTAACCTGTGAACTCATGACTCATCTATTTAATACCAGAGAGAGTGATTATGACTCAGCAACTTTCTGCTCTCTTCCTCCCCTTCCTTCCTTTCTGCTTCCTTTCCTCCTTGCCTCCATCTCCTGCCTGCCTCCCTCCCCCACCATCACTATTACTCAAAAAGCCTCAAAATAGAATATATTTATTTAAACCGATGATTCTTAAATATGTTCGGACCACATCATCTGGTAAATACGTTATGCTTTTTCATTCTGCTCTGCATATTTGCAGGCAACGCACTGCCTAGAATGCCCACCACGCGCAACTCTGGTAGGCAGAGGTCACTTCATGCCCTTTCCAAACATGCCCCTGTATCTGAGGCCTTTCACAATACACCTACTCCAAGTTAATCATTCCTTCATCCGTGCTCTCACAGCTCCTGCTACTTTGCTCCATCAAAATACTAAATGGTGAACTCGTTGAGAGTAGAAACTATTTCTGATTTTTTCTTTGTCCACCACTTCTAACTCAGGGTCAAGAATTAACAGGCGCTCAGAAAGTCAGCGTAGATAAAAGATGTAAAGATGGGTGTAGTTTTGCCTCAGTCTTTTGGCCCCAGAAGGCCCCAGCCGTACAGAAACAACTTCTTCTTACTGGCACAGTCCGCACCGTCAGCCATCTCCAGGCCCGGGGCGATGACCAAAGGAGATCAGGACGGTGGAAGAAGAGTGTCAGTCAGAAACCCCCAGGAAACATGAGGGGTCACCATCACTATAATTAAGTAAAAGTTTTGGGGATTGTGAATGTGACAGGAAACACTTTTTCCATTAGATAATAGACATTCTGCAGGCTTCCTAGATAGAATTCCTCAGGAAGCCAGCATGTCTTCAAACATCCTGACCTCTTTCTATTACCTTGAGTATAAGAGCCCCCAGCCTCTCTATTTGACATTCTCTCTCCCCACACACCCACACTATGAAGACTCTCTTCCATTCACAGAGAGCATTCTTACGTTTTCTCCCCTTAATAAAAGCTTCTTTCAGGATGGGATGGTATAGCAATTATTAGTAACCTAGCACGGATTGGAATAACTCATTCCCATGAGTAACTCTCAGGACTGATTTTATATCAGTCAGTAGCATAATATGACTTAGAGTAATTTAGAATAAATCTCTCAGGAGTGGCCATCGAATCCTGGGAAACAGGGTTTTGTGCCCTAGAAAAAGGATCAGGGCTGGGAAAAAGAGGGATGGTAGGGAAGCTCTCCTTGGGATGTCTCAAAATATCTGAAGTGGGCAGTAACCTAGTCCAATATTATTGTTCTCATTATGACTATTGACGACTATTATGTCCCAGGTGCTGCGCTAGACACATCAGCAAACATAATCCATGATCCTCACAACAATCGTATAAGGCAACTCATCTTATTCATCATTTTTGTCTCAACTTTAGGGATTCTTGACACCTCCAAAATATACTAGAACACTCCCAAAACATCTTGTATCATTCCTCCATAAATTTTATCACAATTTTAATTATATGATTGTATAATTATCTGCACAATTTCTGTCTTCTCCACTAGACTCTAAGACCATAAAGATAGTGATCATGTCTTATTTTATTTTTATCCATGGCTTTATCCCCAGCAACTAGCACAATGCCTGTCTCATAATAGGTAATCAATAAATTTCTGTGGACTCATGAATGAGTTAAAATAAGTTAATACCATATAACTGTCACTAAACCCACCTTACGAATGAGAAAACTGTGGCTCAGCATCTGAGCTCAAGGTCAAGATCCAGTTTTGATAGCTTGAGTGTGCCTGAACCAGTTCTCACAGGTATGTTTGACTCCCAAGCCCATGTGTTGTCTACCTCACAACACAGTGCCTCTTTCAGCTTCAGGTAGGAACACACTTGTTAATAAGGTATTCGGCATGCATCTACCCTCTTTCTCCTAATCCTTCCACATAAAAATCTAGACAAATGTCTTTTGATGTCTATATTAGAATCTTATAAGTTTTGGCTGGGCCTGCCACTATTATCAGATCAAGAGGCATTATAAAAGGGAACCAAATTTATTACTGGATTATTTTCTCTGGTGCCTTCCTGATTAAGTTAAGGAATGAAAACTAGATTTTAAAATAGAAAGACATCAAAGTAAGAATAGTCGTATAAAGCGTCCATCAAGGAGACACCATAAAAGCAGAAAACCATTTTGTAGCTTAAAAATGAAGCATCACACACATAAGCAGTACCTGCAGGAAGAACTCTGGAGAGTTCAGAGGAACACACTGACAGTCCACAGAATCCAAATGACTGAGAAACAAGAACCTGGAACTGGGTGTCAGACGACTTGCGTGAGCTCCGGATCCTCCTCGGTCACGATGATAAAACCCACAGAACAACTCAGTCCTGAGAACTAAACGATATGCTGTATTTGGAAAATGCTGGTAAAAGCCTTCGTAAATATGAAAAGTTGAAGGCTGACAAAACAAACGCTGGGAAATGACCATCATATTTCATTGGATTGACCTAACTCATAAGAAGCCCGTGACATGTTTGAATAGAGAGAACCAAGGGTTACAGAGAATCCTGACATTTGATTACCTGGGACCAGTGAAGCCCAGGTAAGCCTGCAATGTTTTTATCTAACAACCATTTCAGGTTTGGTTACTGCAGACTCTGCCTGCTCTAGAAAATAATCTTCACAGAATCTATCAACCTCGCTATTAGCTTTAACTGCAACTTCAAAAGCCACTGGTGTCCTTGGAAGCAAAAACTTAGATTAAGCAATTTATCGGCAGAAGAGAATGTCTAATTTGCACATAACTGATGGCAGGAAAATGAACGATGAGTTCATAACATTTCAGCTGACTCTGCAGCACAGCTCAGCTTTTTAAAAATTTTCTTCAAAATTTAAAGGAAAAGAAATACAAGTACAATGATTTCACTGCCTGTAGACATGACTTTTTGCCCTGTACTCAAAGCTCTGCGTGGTCTGGCTCCAACTTGACATGCTAGCTTCACCTTCAAGGAATTCACCGGCAGAATTACTTACACATGGTACCGTAGGCACATCTTTTGCCTTCCCAGCTCTATATAATCCTCATAGACGCTATCAACCTTGCTGTTAGCTTTAACAGCAGCTTCAAAGCCTTTCCTTTAATTCACCTGCTCACGAATCCATTCATTCTTCATTCATAAATGAGTCCCTTTCTGGTGCTGGGACCTGGGACTATCTTGATGAATGTGACAGGCATGAACCCTCACCTCAGAGACTATATAGCCCAACAGGCAACTACTATAAATGTATGCTAAGTGGCTTGCTCCCCAATTTCCATCAGTTGATATCCTGCCTCTATTTTCCAAAGGTTACTTCTTCCTTGAAGTCTTTTCTCACCTCTCCAGTGGGGTCAACCTTTCCTATTTGCTTCGCGAGTCCCCTGACATTTCATAGCTGCCACCTATTAGGCACTATGTGGTTAGTGCTGGAATAAGTGCTGTGGACAGGTTACAGGATTTAATTTTCAAAATAACACTATGAGGTAGATAGTGTATGAAACTCAGGTTTACAGATGATGAAACTGAGGCTTGGAGACTTACTCTGCCCAGAATCACTCAGCTTTAAGTGATGAAGCCAGGCTTCAAACCCAGGCAGTCTGACCCCAGCACCTGGGCATTTCATCGTTATGGTTTTCTGCCCACACACTTAATCATATTTATTTTTCTTGTCTCCCCCTCAGCCTCTAGATCATATAGGCTGAGAGTTTTCTGAAGGCAGGGTCTATGTCTCATTCACCTCTCATTCTACCCTGCCCATCATACGCCACCTCCATGCTAACATATCCTAGCGGGACTGAACGCTGAGTCAATATTTGTTGGATTTAATTGAATTCTATGGATACCCAATTTAAATTCTGTGATGTATCCTTGAACCATCTAGATGACCTTTTAAGTTCTTATAACACATTAGCTTATTTTGTACTTCAATATTTTTTGGTTTCATATGCATAAACTCCTTAGTGTTTGTGTCTCCAGATAGTTTATCATGCCAGAAAGCTAGCTGAGTTTGCTTTTATTCATGCATCTACCATTATAGAAAGTGGGGAGAGAATCTGATTTTTCCAGGAGGGTGAAAAACATTTCAGAGAATAGGTGGGTCTACTAAAAAGGCCGCTGGCTTTTGCTAGGAGGGCACAACACGGAAAATGCTTTGAGAAGAGGTCTCTGCAGACTCACCTTTCTCAGTGACAACCCTGGGATGGCTGCCTCTGTTACCACCATCAGAGGCCTAAGCTCAGGACCCAGCCTGAAATACAGCCACATTTTCCCTCTTAGCCATTCTCAGCACAAATGCTTTGCGGAAAGTCCTTGGTAGAATTTGTAAGTCTAAAAGCAGGAGAGTAATTTGGACATTGATCTTGTATAATAACACATGATCTCCAACCAAGGCCTTCACTGAGACAGAAGAGGTGTAGCTCCCAATAACTACATAGACCACAGAGAATTTAGGAAACTATTTCCCATGGAAGAAGATGGTGCAGGTGCTGAGGTCCTATGCAATACCACCACTCTTCAGATTTAAGCAGAATTGTGTAAAATACAGCCTTTTATCCACAAATCTGTTGGAAGTATAAGCTTCCTGGATCACTGGATTTAAATTCTTACAGTTACTAAGATGATCTGGTTATTGGCGATACAAACAGGTAGGCTGCCCTCTAAGCAGAGAGAGGAAGGAAAAGAATGTGCTCAGAGGAAGGGATATTGAAGCATTAAATTGATTACTGAATAACTGTATTATTTTATTTTCAGTGTTCTGTATATGTCATTTCCTGCCTGGAATTCTTCAGGACTTAGCTCTGTGAAGACATTCATAAAAATCCTGCCTTATTCCCTAGAGAGTATCTCTGGTAACTGTTTACCAAAAACTCCTAGCAGGTTTTCTTTGGCGAGAGGGATTGGACCTCTGAGCAAAATGTATGAAAAAGAGATTTATTTCTCATTGGATATTCTTTTGTTTACGGATTCACTATTTAAAATAGAATTTAGGGGAAAAACATAAGTAAAATCAAAAGATAGGTGTCTGAGCTACTAGTTTACTGTAAGTAAGGAATGAAGGAGCAGGCACTCTGTAAACCGCCTAGAAGCTTCCTTCCACTCACCTACCCCAACCCAGAGGTCAGTTTTTCTTGCTTCAGAAGGCATTGAGCAAAGCAATATCAAGCAAGGAAACAGCAAATAAAGAGGGAGTTCTTTTAAAAAAAAAAAAAAATCAGTAGGATGGTCATATATAAAGTTATATGTAAAGCTCTTATATGAGAGCAGAGTTTATGAGATATAAAATTCACAAAGAACGGAAGTCACTTTTTACCCAGATTAAAATAGTGGGTCAAGCTTCTTCAAGATGGCGGACGAGTAAGACGCGGAGATCACCTTCCTCCCCACAAATACATCAGAAATACATCTACAGGTGGAACAACTCCTACAGAACACCTACTGAACGCTGGCAGAAGACCTCAGACCTCCCAAATGCAAGAAACTCCCCACGTACCTGGGTAGGGCAAAAGAAAAAAGAAAAAACAGAGACAAAAGAATAGGGACAGTACTTACACCTCTGGGAGGGAGCTGTGAAGGAGGAAAGGTTTCCACACACTAGGAGCCCCTTCGCGGGCGGAGACGGCGGGTGGCGGAGGGGGGAAGCTTTGGAGCCACGGAGGAGAGCGCAGCCACAGGGGTGCGGAGGGCAGAGCGGAGAGATTCCCGCACGGAGGATCGGCACCGAGTAGCACTCACCAGCCCGAGAGGCTTGTCTGCTCACCCGCCGGGGCGGGCGGGGCTGGGAGCTGAGGCTCGGTCTTCGGAGGTCGGATCCCAGGGAGAGGACTGGGGTTGGCGGCGAGAACACAGCCTGAAGGGGCTAGTGCGCCATGGCTAACCGGGAGGGAGTCCGGAAAAGTCTGGAGCTGCCGAAGAGGCGAGAGACTTTTTCTTGCCTCTTCGTTTCCTGGTGCGCAAAGAGAGGGGATTAAGACCGCCTCTTAAAGGAGCCCCACAGACAGGCGCGAGCCGCGGCTATCAGCGCGGACCCCAGAGCCGGGCGTGGGACGCTAAGGCTGCTGCTGCCGCCACCAAGAAGCCTGTGTGCGAGCACAGATCACTCTCCACACCTCCCCTCCCAGGAGCCGGTGCAGCCCGCCACTGCCAGGGTCCCGTGATCCAGGGACAACTTCGCCGGGAGAACGCACGGCGCGCCTCGGGCTGCTGCAACGTCACGCTGGCCTCTGCCGCCGCAGGCTCGCCCCGCCTCCTCCGTACCGCTCCCTCCCCCCGGCCTGAGTGAGCCAGAGCCCCCGAAGCAGCTGCTCCTTTAACCCCGTTCTGTGTGAGCGAAGAACAGACGCCCTCAGGCGACCTACACGCAGAGGCGGGTCCAAATCCAAAGCTGAACCCCGGGAGCTGTGTGAACAGAAAGGGAAATGTCTCCCAGCAGCCTCAGGAGCAGCGGATTAAATCCCCACAATCAACTTGATGTACCTTGCATCTGTGGAATACCTGAATAGACAACAAATCATCCCAAATTGAGGAGGTGGACTTTGGGAGCAATAATATATATATATTTTTCCTTTTTCTCTTTTTGTGAGTGTGTATGTGTATGCTTCTGTGTGTGATTTTGTCTGTATAGCTTTGCTTTTACCATTTGTCCTAGGGTTCTGTCTGTCTGTTTTTTGTTTTTTGTTTTTTGTTTTTATTGCTTTAAAAAATTATTTTCTTAATAGTTATTTTTTATTTTAATTACTTTCTTTTCTTTTCTTTTATCTTCTTTCTTTCTTTCTTTCTTTCTTTCTTTCTGTCTTTCTTTCTTTCTATTTTTTCTCCCTTTTATTCTGAGCTGTGTGGATAAAAGGCTCTTGGTGCTCCAGCCAGGCATCAGGGCTGTGCCTCTGAGGTGGGAGAGCCAACTTCAGGACACTGGTCCACAAGAGACCTCCCAGCTCCATGTAATATCAAACGGCAAAAATCTCCCAGAGATCTCCATCTTAATGCCAAGACCCAGCTTCACTCAATGACCAGCAAGCTACAGTGCTGGACACCCTATGCCAAACAACTAGCAAGACAGGAACACAGCCCCATCCATTAGCAGAGAGGCTGCCTAAAATCATAATAAGGCCAGAGACACCCCAAAACACACAACCAGACGTGGACCTGCCCACCAGAAAGAAAAGATCCAGCCTCATCCACCAGAACACAGGCACTAGTCCTCCACCAGGAAGGCTACACAACCCACTGAACCAACCTTAGCCACTGGGGACAGACAACAAAAACAACGGGAACTACCAACCTGCAGCCTGCAAAAAGGAGACCCCAAACACAGTAAGTTAACCAAAGTGAGAAGAGAGAAAAACACACAGCAGATGAAGGAGCAAGGCAAAAACCTACCAGACCTAAAACTTGAAGAGGAAATAGGCAGTCTACCTGAAAAAGAATTCAGAATAATGATAGTAAAGATGATCCAAAATCCTGGAAATAGAATAGAGAAAATACAAGAAACGTTTAACAAAGACCTAGAAGAACTAAAGAGCAAACAGTGATGAACAACACAATAAATGAAATTAAAAATTCTCTACAAGGGATCAATAGCAGAATAACTGAGGCAGAAGAACGGATAAGTACCTGGAAGATAAAATAGTGGAAATAACTACTGCAGAGCAGATTAAAGAAAAAAGAATGAAAAGAATTGAGGACAGTCTCAGAGACCTCTGGGGCAACATTAAACGCACCAACATTTGAATTATAGGGGTCCCAGAAGAAGAAGAGAAAAAGAAAGGGACTGAGAAAATATTAGAAGAGATTATAGTTGAAAACTTCCCTGATATGGGAAAGGAAATAGTTAATCAAATCCAGGAAGCACAGAGAGTCCCATACAGGATAAACCCAAGGAGAAACACGCCAAGACACATATTAATCAAACCATCAAAAATTAAATACAAAGAAAAACTATGAAAAGTAGCAAGGGAGAAACAACAAATCACACACAAGGGAATCCCCATAAGGTTAACAGCTGATCTTTCAGCAGAAACTCTGCAAGCCAGAAGGGAGTGGCAGGACATATTTAAAGTGATGAAGGAGAAAAACCTACAACCAAGATTACTCTACCCAGCAAGGATCTCATTCAAGTTTGACGGAGAAATGAAAACCTTTACAGACAAGCAAAAGCTAAGAGAATTCAGCACCACCAAACCAGCTTTACAACAAATGCTAAAGGAACTTCTCTAGGCAGGAAACATAAGAGAAGGAAAAGACCTACAATAACAAACCCAAAACAATTAAGAAAATGGTAATAGTAACATACATATTCATAATTACCTTAAATGTAAATGGATTAAGTGCTCCAACCAAAGACATACACTGGCGGAATGGATACAAAACAAGACCTGTAAATATGCTGTCTACAAGAGACCCACTTCAGACCTAGGGACACATACAGACTGAAAGTGAGGGGATGGAAAAAGATATTCCATGCAAATGGAAATCAAAAGAAAGCTGGAGTAGCAATTCTCATATCAGACAAAATAGACTTTAAAATAAAGACTATTACAAGAGACAAAGAAGGACACTACATAATGATGAAGGGATCGATCCAAGAAGAAGATATAATAATTTTAAATATTAATGCACCCAACATAGGTGCACCTCGATATATAAGGCAACAGCCATAAAAGAGGAAATCAACAGTAACACAATCATAGTAGGGGACTTTGACACCCCACTTTCACCAATGGACAGATCATCCAAAATGAAAATAAATAAGGAAACACAAGCTTTAAATGTCACATTAAACAAGATGGGCTTAACTGATATTTATAGGACATTCCATCCAAAAACAACAGAATACACCTTCCTCTCAAGTGCTCATGGAACATTCTCCAGGATATATCATATCTTGGGTCACAAATCAAGCCTTGGTAAATTTAGAGAAAATTGAAATCGTATCAGGTGTCTTTTCCGACCACAACGCTATGAGACTAGATATCAGTTACAGGAAAAAATCTGTAAAAAATACAAACACATGGAGGCTAAACAACACACTACTTAATAACCAACACATCACTGAAGAAATCAAAAAGGAAATCAAAAAATACCTAGAAACAAATGACAATGAAACCACGATGACCCAAAACCTATGGGATGCAGCAAAATCAGTTCTAAGAGGGAAGTTTATAGCAATACAATCCTACCTTAAGAAACAAGAAATATCTCAAATAAACAACCTAACCTTACACCCAAAGCAATTAGAGAAAGAAGAACAAAAAAATCCCAAAGTTAGCAGAAGGAAAGAAATCATAAAGAAATCAGATCAGAAATAAATGAAAAAGAAATGAAGGAAACGATAGCAAAGATCAGTAAAACTAAAGGCTGGTTCTTTGAGAAGATAAACAAAATTGATAACCCATTAGCCAGACTCATCAAGAAAAAAAGGGAGAAGACTCAAATCAATAGGATTAGAAATGAAAAAGGAGAAGTAACAACTGACACTGCAGAAATACAAACAATCATGAGAGATTACTACAAGCAACTATATGCCAATAAAATGGACAACCTGAAAGAAGTGGACAAATTCTTAGAAATGCACAACCTTCTGAGACTGAACCAGGAAGAAATAGAAAATATGAACAGACACAGAGCAGCACTGAAATTGAAACTGTGATTAAAAACCTTCCAACAAACAAAAGCCCAGGACCAGATGGCTTCACAGGCGAATTCTATCAAACATTAGAGAAGAGCTAACACCTATCCTTCTCAAACTCTTCCAAAATATAGCAGAGGGAGGATCACTCCCAAACTCATTCTACGAGGCCACCATCACCTGAAAGCAAAACCAGACAAAGATGTCACAAAGAAAGAAAACTACAGGCCAATATCACTGATGAATATAGATGCAAAAACCCTCAACAAAATACCAGAAAACAGAATCCAACAGCACATTAAAAGGATCAAACACCATGATCAAGTGGGGTTTATCCCAGTAATGCAAGAATTCTTCAGGATATGCAAATCAATCAATGTGATACACCATATTAACAAATTGAAGGAGAAAAACTATATGATCATCTCAATAGATGCAGAGAAAGCTTTTGACAAAATTCAACACCCATTTATGATAAAAACCCTCCAGAAAGTAGGCATACAGGGAACTTGCCTCACAATAATAAAGGCCATATATGACAAACCCACAGCCAACATCGTCCTCAATGGTGAAAAACTGAAACCATTTCCACTAAGATCAGGAACAAGACAAGGTTGCCCACTCTCACCACTATTATTCAACATAGTTTTGGAAGTTTTAGCCACAGCAATCAGAGAAGAAAAAGAAATAAAAGGAATCCAAATCCAAAAAGAAGTAAAGCTGTCACTGTTTGCAGATGACATGATACTATACATAGAGAATCCTAAAGATGCTACCAGAAAACTACTAGAGCTAATCAATGAATTTGGTAAAGTAGCAGGATACAAAATTAATGCACAGAAATCTCTAGCGTTCCTATACACTAATGATGAAAAATCTGAAAGTGAAATTAAGAAAACACTCCCATTTACCATTGCAACAAAAAGAATAAAATATCTAGGAATAAACCTACCTAAGGAGACAAAAGGCCTGTATGCAGAAAATTATAAGACACTGATGAAAGAAATTAAAGATGATACAAGTAGATGGAGAGATATACCATGTTCTTGGACTGGAAGAATCAACATTGTGAAAATGACTATACTACCCAAAGCAATCTACAGATTCAAAGCAATCCCTATCAAACTACCACTGGCATTTTTCACAGAAGTAGAACAAAAAATTTCACAATTTGTATGGAAACACAAAAGACCCCGAATAGCCAAAGCAATCTTGAGAAGGAAAAACGGAGCTGGAGGAATCAGGCTCCCTGACTTCAGACTATACTACAAAGCTACTGTAATCAAGACAGTATAGTACTGGCACAAATGCAGAAATATAGATCAATGGAACAGGATAGAAAGCCCAGAGATAAACCCACGCACATACGGTCACCTTATTTTTGATAAAGGAGGCAAGAATATACAATGGAGAAAAGACAGCCTCTTCAGTAAGTGGTGCTGGGAAAACTGGACAGCTACATGTAAACGTATGAAATTAGAACACTTCCTAACACCATACACAAAAATAAACTCAAAATGGATTAAAGACCTAAATGTAAGGCCAGACACTGTCAAACTCTTAGAGGAAAACATAGGCAGAACACTCTATGACATAAATCACAGCAAGATCTTTTTTGACCCACCTCCTAGAGAAATGGAAATAAAAACAAAAATAAACAAATGGGACCTAATGAAACTGAAAAGCTTTTGCACAGCAAAGGAAACCATAAACAAGACGAAAAGACAACCCTCAGAATGGGAGAAAATATTTGCAAATGAAGCAACTGACAAAGGATTAATCTCCAAAATTTACAAGCAGCTCATGCAGCTCAATATCAAAAAAACAAACAACCCAATCCAAAAATGGGCAGAAGACCTAAATAGACATTTCTCCAAAGAAGATATACAGATTGCCAACAGACACATGAAAGGTTGCTCAACATCATTAATCATTAGAGAAATGCAAATCAAAACTACAATGAGATATCATCTCACACCAGTCAGAATGGCCATCATCAAAAAACTACGAACAATAAATGCTGGAGAGGGTGTGGAGAAAAGGGAACCCTCTTGCACTGTTGCTGGGAATGTAAACTGATACAGCCACTATGGAGAACAGTATGGAGGTTCCTTAAAAAACTAAAAATAGAACTACCATACAACCCAGCAATCCCTCTACTGGGCATGTATCCTGAGAAAACCATAATTCAAAAAGAGTCATGTACCAAAATGTTCATTGCTGCTTTATTTACAGTAGCCAGACATGGAAGCAACCTAAGTGTCCATCAGCAGATGAATGGATGAAGAAGATGTGGCACATATATACAATGGAATATTACTCAGCCATAAAAAGAAATGAAATTGCGTTATTTGTAGTGAGGTGGATGGACCTAGAGTCTGTCATACAGAGTGAAGTAAGTCAGAAAGAGAAAAACAAATACGTATGCTAATACATATATATGGAATCTAAGAGGAAAAAAAAAAAAGGTCATGAAGAACCTAGGGGCAAGACAGGAATAAAGACACAGACCTACTAGAGAATGGACTTGAGGATATGGGGAGGGGAAGGGGAAGCTGTGACAAAGTGAGAGAGTGGCATGGACATATATGCACTACCAAATGCAAAACAGATAGCTAGTGGGAAGCAGCCGCATAGCACAGGGAGATCAGCTCGGTGTTTTGTGACCACCTAGAGGGGTGGGATAGGGAGGGTGGGAGGGAGGGAGACGCAAGAGGGAAGAGATATGGGAACATATGTATATGTATAACTGATTCACTTTGTTATAAATCAGAAACACACCATTGTAAAGCAATTATACTCCAATAAAGATGTTAAAAAAATTAAAATAAAAAAATAAAATAAAATACTGGGTCAAATTTCCCAGACCGCCTCTCTTCTACTTGCACTCTGTGATCCCTCTTGTCTCCACTGTGTGATAAGGCATCCGTCCATGAGGAGATACGGGAAGTTGCTACAACTTTCATGCTTTAATGCTTTTCACCTTGAAATCAAAGGATCTGACTTTGGAGAGCTGGGGATATTTTTCTGAAAGAGTATCCACAATTGATTATGGGCAGAGCATAAATTTAATGTTACCATAAATTGCAAACCACAGCTAAGATAATCTTGTGAAATCCTGAAATCTTCCATTCTTATCTTAAACTGCTCTGATAACAAAATACGCAAATTTGTTCATTCAAACATGCAATAGATATTCATTTCACATTCACTTTATGCAGGATATAAAAATAATATATAGTCTCAGCTCCTTCATTAAATTTATGCTCTAATAAATTATAAAAAGGAGAAAATGAAACAAAGGGATGAATATGGCACTTCACATGAAAGAGTTATGGTTCAAACCGTATCTCTATCATTTTATGATATGATATTGAGCAAGTCACTGTATCTCTCTAAATCTTAATTATTTCATCATAAGATTGTATTAACAATATTGAAGAACAGAATTTTTAGAAACACCCAAAGAAATTATGGATTGAAAGCACCTATTATACACGTGCTTGATGAAGAACTAACTCTCTTTTGTATATTTCCTTCTTATGATATCTTACCATGACTTGTGCTAATCATGAAACTACTACCATCCCCTTAACAAACCAACCTGCAAAACGTAAATATTTTAAAGAGTCAGTGATGTAATTGTTAGGGTTTGGAGTGGAAAAAACCACAGTTAAAATCTCAGTTACTTACTGCTTGCTTTGGGGGAAGTTATCTGATATCTATGAGTGTTAATTTTCTTGCTTGTAAAAATGGGGATAAAATCATCTCCTCTTAAGAAATAATGTGAGGAAAAGACTAGGATACACCTTAGTTAGAGGAGTCACTGAGTAAGTGTTTGTTTTGCTTCCTCTTTCCCTTAAAAATGAGTGCATTTCGCATTTTTAAAAATAATTTTCTGAAATCAATTGCAATAATTGGAGACACCTCAGAACAGAAAGCCACTAAGAAAGCCATTAGAAGAAGAAGGTAAAAAGGAAGGGGAAGCATGAAGCCAGAGCTTGTGTTCCTTGATTCTGTTTTCTGAAGCAGAAGCATCCTAAGCCAACACCTGCTGAAGACATATCCACCCTTTGGTAACTGATCATTTGCCAAATATTACCTTATAAGTTATCCAGCTCTCAATGCTATTCGGTTGGCCAAAAGTTTTGTTCATTTTTTCCCATAAGATGGCTGTAGTAGCACTTAGTTGTCTTTTAACTTCATTCGAAACAATTTTGTTAGATTGTATGTGACAGCTGTCATATCAGCGTGCATTTAAAAAAAGACTTATCAAAATCGGTGAATTTTTGTGTAGCCATTTTAATATTGAAGATGGAAGAAAAAAGCAACATTTTCAGCATATTATGCTTTATTATTTCAAGAAAGGTTAAAAACACACCGAAACGCAAAAAAAAAAAGATTTGTGCAGTGTATGCAGAAGGCGCTGTGACCGATCAAACGTGTCAAAAGTGGTTTGTGAAGTTTCGTGCTGGAGTTTTCTCGCTGGACGATGCTCCACGGTCGGGTAGACCAGTTGAACTTGACGGCGATCAAATCGAGACATTAACTGAGAACAGTCAACCTTATACCATGTGGGAGACAGCCAACATACTCAGAATATCCAAATCAAGAGCTGAAAATCATTTGCACCATTTTGGTTATTTTAATTGCTTGGATGTTTGGGTTCCACATAAGTTAAGCAAAAAAAAACTTTCTTGACTGTATTTCTGCATGCAGTTCTCTACTGAAATGTCATGAAAACGTTCCATTTTTAAAACAAATTGTGACAGGCGATGGAAAGTGGATACTTTACAACAATGTGGAATGGAAGAGATTGTGGGGCAAGCGAGATGAACCACCACCAACCACACCAAAGGCCGGTCTTCATCCAAAGAAGGTGATGTTGCGTATATGATGGGACTGGAAGGGAGTCCTCTATTATGAGCTCCTTCCGGAAAACCCAACAATTAATTCCAACAAGTATTGCTCCCAGTTAGACCAACTGAAAGCAGCACTCTACGAAAAGCATCCAGAATTAGTCAACAGAAAATGCATAATCTTCCATCAGGATAATGCAAGACCACATGTTTCTCCGACGACCAGGCAAAAACTGTTACAGCTTGGCTGGGAAGTTCTGAATTATCTGCTGTATTCACCAGACACTGCACCTTCAGATTTCCAATTATTTCGGTCTTTACAAAATTTTCTTAATGGAAAAAATTTAAATTCCCTGGAAGACTGTAAAAGGCACCTGGAACAGTTCTTTGCTCAAAAAGATAAGTTTCAGGAACATGGAATTATGAAGTTGCCTGAAAAATGTCAGAAGTTAATGGAACAAAAGGGTGAATAGGCTGTTCAATAAAGTTCTTGGTGAAAATGAAAATGTGTCTTATATCTTTACTTAAAAACCGAAGACACTTTTTGGCCAACCCAATATATGGGATTCATCTTCAGATGCGGGCTTCCTCACTCTTTTCTCCAGTGGAAGCAGCTGCTTGGTATCAGGAAATGAACCCACAGACCTCTCACCAGTTTGATCCCATCACTGCATCTGGACTTCCCAAGTTTTTTGGGGTTTTTTTTTTTGTATTCTTCATGACTGATCCAGCAAGTCATGCTTAGGTATCTACTGTAGAGAAACTCTTGAGCATGTACACCAGAAAATATGCCTAAGAAAGTTCATAACTACTGCTGAATTGTCCCCCCTCACAATTAATACGTTGAAGTTCTAACCCCCAGTACCGAAGAATGTGACCTTATTTTGAAATAAGGCTGTAGCATATGTTATTAGTTAAGATGAGGTCATACTGGACTAGGGTGGACCCCTAAACCAATATGACTGCTATCCTTATAAAAAGAATGCCATGTGAAGAGACAGACACGTGCACAGAGAGAACACTATGCAAAGACTGAAGTTATGTTGCCATAAGCCAAGCAATACCAGAAGCTTGGAGAGAGGCCTGGAACAGATCCTTCTCAGCATGAGCATGGCCCTGCCTGCACTTTGATTTTGAACTTCTGTCCTTCAGCACTGTGAGATGACAAATTCCTTTTGATCTAAGCCACGCAGTTGTGCTACCTTGTTATGGCCACCCTAGCAAACCAATACAGGCTGATATTCAATATGCACTGGTACAGCTGACTGGTTGTCAAAATATTGAAGTAATTTTCTTCCAGTTGGTACATAGACATGGCCTCACTGTTGTTTTAGACACCCCTGGCCTCCCTGTCTACCCTAACCCATTTCTTGGGACCCGTGGGCTTTCCCCATGATGCAAAACCTAAAGTCCCTCACGGACTCAACGAACTACATCATTAGAGCTGCAACAACCCACTCAGGCCAGATTACTCTCCTCCTGCAAGAAAGGCTAAAGAACATACCTGTTCTCAGCTTATCACTTCCTCATTGCACCGTAAGCCATGGTCAAATCCTCTTCACATTATAAGGATATTACCAGTAAGCTCTCTGAAGAAAAGGTAAATGATTACACATTAACCACCATGGAGGTGTAATAAATATTCCAAAATCTACGTAATTCTCTATGGTTCCTGGTTTCTATCTAAAAGGAGATCCTCTGGTTGAGGATGGGTTAAACTCACCTAAAGAGCTAATAACGTATTCCTAACTTCTATACGTTCAATGCTTTCTAATCTCAAGTGGCATTTTCTACCTCTGTTTTCTTCAGGCCCCCACAGGAACTATTCTCACATAGAATCCCTTCACCAAGGGACACGGGACATACAATGCTACCCCTGCTTCCAGACATCTATGGAAAGCAACAGATGGAGTTGCTACCTCTGTTAAGCTGAAGCAAGGAGATTGTGATGCCACCTGACACATAAATGAAATGCTATAGGTTACACCTTCATACCTTCATTGCAGGTAGCGCTCTCAGGAACTGATGTGATCCTGTGACCTCACCACACTAGATCTATCAACAGCTCACTGTGCTCTAAGGGGAAAATACTTTGTAGACATGATGTTGTATGAAGTCACTACTGCTTAGTTGAAACGGTCACCCGTGCAGGCCTGAGATAATACCTGTCTTGGAAGGATACAGATGTAAACTGCAGTTTTAATAGAGGCCCTGACTTTCTAGAAAGAGTATGTTTCAGAACCTGTATTCGTGCATCTCAGTTGCCATGGATACAGGCAGCTGTGTGGATATGAAGCTAGCTCTTAAGGTAAGCAGCTAAAGAAGACCTGTGATTAAAGCGGAGCTCAGCCTGCCTAATGAGTAATAATAGACCCTAAATCCAACACTTCAACTGTTTGAGGGAACTGCCAATGTAGTTTATTTGCTTCCGATAACATTCCTTAAGTTGTATTTGTTGCATGAATAAATTAATGAATTAAAAGTTCATTTAATGGGTATTAATTGAGAGTTTTTATGTGACAGGCATTACACCAAGAGGCAGAGATGTAAAAATGAATAAAATATGGTTTCTGCCCTCAAAGGTCTCACTCTTTATTGAAGAAGGAAGGTATACATTATGGTAAGTTTTTAAATTGACAAGCTTAATATACTACAAGAAAAACCATTCCTGGGTGGATAGGGCAGTGCCAGCGGAGGCTCCATAGATGGGGGACACTTTTAAAGCTGAGTCCTAATGGATAAGTCGGCTTGGCTCCAATATATTTGAAGACCAAGGGCTTTCCCAGCAGAAGGAAGATTATGTGGAAAATATAGAGTCATGAAAGAGCAAGAATGTTAGGGGACTGCAAGGGCTATTTCTCAAAGACAAACAGTTCATCATTCCTCAAGGACTAACCAGTAGTGGCTCCAATATCTGGCGATCATAATCATCCAGAACATGGCCACAAATCTGCAAAGAGCTCCTCTGCACTGGGGCAAACTATGACAAAGCCCAAGCTCTTAATTTCTTGGTGGAATAGGGACACCATCTTCACATCTGGGAGAGTAAATGCTTCATGTGACATCAAGTTTACTCATTTAACAAACACAGTTTTCAGTAGTCTTTTGAGAACGTACCCAAGGAGAAATATTAGCTGAGAATAAGAAAAATAATCAGAAAAATGCAGAAATGTAGTAATCACTGTACTAACCCCCTGTCCTCCCCCAATAAAAGCATATCCAGCTACCAGAGTACTCACACATAGCAGGAAAGTATAATAATTAATATGATGACCCCTCTAGTCAAGGGAACTAGTTAAGATTCCAAGTCTGCTGCTTGTTAACTTGTAATGACACTGCAAAATTTCTCACCAAAATCACTTAAACATTAAAAAGTCTTGCTTCCTCAAGGTGTTAGTTTCTACTCATTTTTTTAATAATTTATTTTATTTAGGCCACTATATCCAAAATGTTACTGTTTAAACATGTAATCAATATTAAAATTTGTGGTCTTTTGTATTTTATTGTTTTATCTTTTTTTTTTTATTGAAGTATAGTTGATTTACAATGTGGTGCCAATCTCTGTCCTACAGTAACATGACTCAGTTATACTTATATACATTCTTTTTTTTAATATTCTTTTCCATTATGGTTTATCCCAGGTGATTGGATATAATTACCTGTGCTATACAGTAGGACCTTGTTATTTATCTATTCCAAATGTAATAGTCTGCATCTACCAAACCCAAACTCCCAGTCTGTCCCTCTCCCTCCCCCTCTCCCCCTTGGCAACCACAAGTCTGGTCTCTACGTCTGTGAGTCTGTTTCTGTTTTGTAGATAGGTTCATTTGTGCTATATTTTAGATTCCACATATCAGTGATATCATATGGTATTTGTCTTTCTCTTTCTGACTTACTTCACTTAGTATGATAATCTCTAGTTGCATCCATGTTGCAAATGGCATTATTTTGTTCTTTTTTACGGCTGTCTACTCATTTTTTAATTTATATGGCATTATCTATTATATTTCTGAAAGGCCTGTCTGGAAAACTGAGATATCGGTATACTTTAACTTATCTGATGATTAGTGAAGCAGATGTTGGCTTCTTATCCTATGATTCTTTTGTGTGATGAACAAGGTCATTAAGTTAATTTATAAGATAGTTTGACTAGTTGAAATACATATTTTATTTAGATATAAAGGAAAATAAATATTATTCCAACAGGCTTCATATTGAAACTCAAGTGAAAGCATTAAGTAGGATTACAAAACAGATGAAACTATACTTGAAATATTGGAAGAAGGCTGTTCTTGTAGGATCAGGGGCTGGGAGTTAGGCTAATAGAAGGTTTTCACTGTCCTTACACATTTCTGCAAAGATGCAGAAAAGCACAAACATATGCAATACTAATCACACACAACAAATCCATCACAGCTAGTATCTGGCTTATCCTCAAAGAAAAACAGAACTGCATCTCAACTCTACTACCTGCTAAATTTTAACAAATTTGAGAGCTTGTCTTATTCTGAATCACTGTTTAATCTCTAGAAATTGATTTATCTATCTAGCTTTCAGAACCCAGCTTACCTTTGAAATTCAAATGAAGCAAGTCTGTATAAATGTATGAGTCTTTTCTTTCTCATAAGAGTCTAGAGAGCAAAGATAATACCTGTGAGTCCTGTTGCTGTTTTTGCTCTCCCAATTTTATAGGCTTTTGTGAGATTAGAAATCACATATGATAAGTGTTGGCACATATACGTAGTCAGTAAATAGTGACTTGTTATTCTAAGCATTTAAAGCTCCAGAGAAGAATTCCCATCTTAAATTGTCTTTCTAAAGGAGGAGATCATTAGAGAGCATTTCTGATTTAAAAATAGATACATAACTCTTCTTCAGTTAAAAACCTGACTCATTGCTCAAGTTACAAATAATGTCCTCAAAGATTTTTGTTTTCTGTAATGACAAGACTTTCTGCTCAGAAGCAGATCTGCCAT
Organism: Eschrichtius robustus; assembly: GCF_028021215.1. NCBI lineage: Eukaryota > Metazoa > Chordata > Mammalia > Artiodactyla > Eschrichtiidae > Eschrichtius > Eschrichtius robustus. Next base: position 12,778,868 of record NC_090838.1, read on the forward strand.
GAAGTTTAATCTTCCAGGGCTCTCACTTGCACAGATCCCTTCGAGCCTCTGGAAGAGGCAAGCAATGTATTCAATCAGTTATGTGATTTTATAAAATTTGCCAAATAAATGTGTTTTAGCAGCAGACAGTTAAGGCCCCTGACTTCCCACTTTACTCTCTCTCTGTCACACTTTCCCTCCTGTCAGGTACAGAGTACCTGCAGGCATTTTTGGTATCTGACCAAAGAATAGTAGAATTTGAAATACATTTAGTTGGGTTTTAAAGAAAAGTATTGATGTGGTTTGCTATCACTCCCATGCATAAATAAGTCATTAATAGCTGTCATGTATAGAAATGTCTTCTACAGATACCACTATCACCATGCCAACTGACCCTATATCTTAACATGAAGGTATACAGCAGAGGTTGTATACTGGTAGAAATGTGTTCAGTAGTACCTGGTACTAAATTAGGTGGATAATGAAGGAAGGATGAGGTTCGGAAGGCATAGAGCTGAAAGCTAGTCTGCAGAAAATTCTTCCAAATCCTAAATCTTATACATGAAGGATATATGATAGACATTTTCCTGTATTTGACAACAATCTCCAAAATTTAGATACCATTACTAAATTATTATTGAGCAATAGATTTTAAGATTCAATTCGCCATGATATAAAACAATTGTTCTGTAATAAATACATAACCTAAGGTTGCAACCAAGGTTGTCAGTTGGTCCTGCTTATCCACGGGTTCCACATTCACAGATTCAACCAACTGCTGATCAAAAATATTCAGGAAAAAAAATCCAGAAAGTTCCAGTAAAACAAAACTTGAATTTGCCATGTACTGGCAACTATTTATATAGCATTTACATTTAGTTATGTTTTATAATTAATCCAGAGATGGTGTATAGTATATGGGAAGATGTGGGTAGGTTATATGCAAATACCACGTCATTTATATAAAAGACTTGAGCATCCATGATTTTGGTATCTGCAGGGTGTCTTAAAACCAATCCCCCCTAGATACCAAGGGATCACTATAGTTTGCTTCAGGGAATTATACTATTCTGGAAACTTCATTTGTACAGGTATGTTTCTGCAGTATGGAAAGAAGCATATTTTGATATATTTGAAACTGTTGTCAAGGAGAAATAATTCTAAAACAAGAGAACTATAAAAATTTAATATGTTTACCATGAGTAAAGAGAGAACTTCACAACTAAATCTGCCTCACGGAAGCAGAAGAACTGGGTATCGAATCAGGAAGAGGAGACCTACTGAGGGATGTGAGGTACCATGGAGATGTGAGCAACAGAATAAAGCAGGTGTTCTAACCACAGTTATGCTGATAGCTAGTCATATGATCTTTAGAAAGTGAACTATATTTTCTCTGGACCTCCATACCCTCATCCACAAAATAAATCAGCTGTTAAGATTTGTGATGTGGTACAGGATTGAATTCTTGGTGTAGTGTTTCCCAAAGTGTTCTTCTCAACTCCAGTCCATGAGAGAATTTCTGAAAAATAACATCCCATGGTCAAATAATTTTAGAAAATGTTGCATAGGTTTTTTTCCCATTCGTATATTCAGTGTGCATTAGCATAATGCTGGCTCTAAAATGTGCTACAGTGAAGTAATATTTTTATTTTTGTTTAGGATAGTGCTTGCAAAATGTATTTGACTGTGAAGAACTTTTAGCATAATATCTATGGCATGTAATTTGGGGTTGCTCCTCTAAAGCAGCATTCGAGAGTTCCTTCAGAGAGACTGACAACACAATATTTGCAGTTAGATAGCATAGTCAGAACCCTGCTTTGAGCTGTCCTCTTGTGATGGTGCTGAATTTGTTATTAGGAAGTCACCAGTAGACACAGCAAAATCCTTTGACATAAAGCATAAAATGGAGGGAGGGCTGCTGGGTGGGGGGGGGAGGATAGTTCAGAGCATGTTGATCTTAAATTAAATTCTTACCAATGGAGAGAAAAACTATTTTTAATGGCAGGAAATCATGTGAGGTTGGAGAGTCATCGACTGTAAATATAAGCTCATTTCCATGGTAGAACCTCATCTGAGGAAAGGGGATATAAAGCAAGAAAGGAAAGTCACAACTTGTAACTGTGAACTATGCTCTATGAGAGATGCAAAACACAGCACACATTTATGGTCTTTATTCTAAAAGGATTTAGATTCTAGTTTGGGAAAATAATGCAAATATATGTAATAAAAAGAAACACAAGGATTTAAAGTGGATTTAAAAGATAAGCAGAAACTGGCGCTTTGCAAATGGGATAAATCCCTGGGTGTGGTTAGGGAAGACTACTTAAAGAAAATGGATGGTGTAGGTCTTCTGAGAATGGGTAAAATGAGGATGGAAGGTAGATGCTTGGATGGATGAATAGAACAGTAAAAATCATTAATGATAATAAAAACAGCTTAGATAAGGAAGTGATCATGTATCAGGATCTGGGGTAGGAATACCACTACTGATACCATATAATGAGGAATTTGAAGCAAGAGCTGTCAGGCCACAGACAAAAAGTCAAAAAGGCAAGGAAAGAAAGAACAATGCCTGTCCCTAAAAGCCCAAATGCTTATGGAAAATGGAACAAGTTAATACAATCGAGTAAACAACTACAGTCTAAGCCGTTGGGTGTTAGGTAGGCATTGAAGGTACACACTTTAAAAAGACACAGTCCTTGAACCACAGGAGCTCAGGACATATTGATTTGGAGAAGAGAAAAGAAGAGGAGGAAAATACATGTGTGTGTGTGTATTTATACATGTGTATATATGTATATATATGCGTGTGTATATATACGTGTGTGTATGTGTGTGTGTTTGTGTGTATATACAAGTAACTCTAATAAAATAAGGGAGTGATTCAATCTTTAATATAAGTCAAACCCAAAATCTATAGAGTGCAAAGGAGAGAGTTAAATTTGACTGTGATATTCCATAAAGGTTATATATAGGAGGTGACATTTAAGCCAAGTCTTTAAGAATGAATTACACTACTTGAGGACATGGGGAGGGGGAAGGGTAAGCTGGGACAAAGTGAGAGAGTGGTAGTGTATATATGGACATATATACACTACCAAATGTAAAATAGATAGCTAGTGGGAAGCAGTCGCATAGCACAGGGAGATCAGCTCGGTGCTTTGTGACCACCTAGAGGGGTGGGATAGGGAGGGTGGGAGGCAGGGAGACGCAAGAGGGAAGAGATATGGGGATATATGTATATGTATAGCTGATTCACTTCGTTATAAAGCAGAAACTAACACACCATTGTAAAGCAATTATACTCCAACAAAAACGTTAAAAAAAAAAAAAAGAATGAATTACACTAGACGAGACAGAGAATGAAGAGAGACTTTAAGGAAGTCCAAACCAATAAGCAAAGGAATGGATATGTGAGGATGAATGGGATGAGCAAAGAATGTTGGATAGCAAATGTGACTATGAGGTGCAAGTGATAGTGGATGAGACTGAAAATACACTTTGGGCAAAACTGTGAAGGATCTTGAATGTCACATTAACAAAAGATTTATACAGAAGAATATTATGATTAAGTCTGTTTAAAAACAAAATTTTCAGACCATTCCCTTAGGAGATAAGAGACCACTCACAAGGCAATTTAGAGTCAACAAGGACAGAAGAAAACAAGGGAGCACTAGCTTCCAAATTTCATATCCCCAATGCAATCTGAGTAGCTCTGATTCGTATCTCATTTCATATAAGGCTTCCACTTAGGGTTTTGTTTGAACAAAGAGATCCACAATTTTTTAAAATGTTTGCTATCCAAAGATTTGGAAAGATAACTGGCTGTCTAGTACTAGATACACTAGAAAGGCAAAGATATTTTAGGAAGCTATTACAACTATTTAGCTACAATATGATGAACCCTTAATTAGAGAAATCAACACTAGTAGAAAATGGGAAAATTCAAAAAATATTTCTGAGTTATAATAAGCAGGAACTGTCTGCATACTGAATATGGATAATGAGGTACAAGGTGGACATACAATGATGACTCCAAGGTTTAAGCTCAAGCGCCTAGAAATGTGGTGGTATTATTCACTGAGATAAGGATCATAGCTTGAAGGGAAGATAAGCAATGGGACCTATTCAACTTTATATACAATGATTTTAGATCCATAGCTTGTAACTGGATAAAGATGTACAGTTAGGTGTTTCAGGAGACGAATATGGGTTAGAGATGTATGTGTGGGTGTTCAACTGCAAAAGAGTGACTATAAGGCCCAAATATGACCCCTGTGAAGGAAACATTATTAACAATAAGAGGAATATTAACAGCTAACATTAGCTAGGCATGTAATTTATGCCAGTAACTATGCTAAGAGTTTTACAAGGGTTATTTTATTTAATTGCATATGAATCCTATGAGTAAAAAAGATCACTACTGCAGAGCAGAATAATGTAGCGATTAACATCTGGAAATGAACTACCTATATTCAAATCCTGGCTCAGCTGTTAACTATCTTTGTCATTTGGGGCAAATTATTTAACTTCTCTGTGTTGCAGTGTTCTTATCTGTAAAATGGGGACAATAATCCCTAGAGCTATGATGCAAAGTGACTTAATGCATATGAAGGGTTTATAAGAGCTCTGGACACATAGCAAGTGTTCAGTAAACATGAGCCATTATTTTTCACCTCATTTCACAGATAATGAAAGTTAAGTCATAGAGAGGTTAAATAACTATCAATAGTAAAGGACACACTGCTAAATAAATGGTCAGCATAGTCTAATCTCAAGTCCACTCAACTTTTACACTAGCCTTACTGATGTAGATAAGAGAAAATGGTCAAGATTGTAACCTTGGGAAATGCCTACATTTTATCAGAGTAGAAGCCAGAGCACTAGTTAAGTGCACTTAGAAGGCATCAGCAGATTACCAAAAGAAGCCGGGGGTGGGGAGGCGGGGGGTTTGCTAAACCATTGGAGGAAAGGGGTGGTCAAAAGTTGCAAAAGCTTCAGAGAGTTTAAAAAAGAAACACAGTAAGAAAAGACTGCTGGATTCAGCAATCAGAAGATCCTAGGAACATCAAGAGAGGATTGAGCATGTTAGGAAGGGCGAACACCAAGCAGAACATTTAAGAAATGAATGCAAGGAAGAGAAATAAGAGCAGTCAGTGTACAGTATAAATGGAGAAAGAATGTCAATTCAACCATACAACTCAAGGGAGAGAATGTTTAAGGCAGGTTTCCACAGAATGGGGAAGTCTTAGCTCTTTTTCTGTGTAGAGACTGGTACCATTAATGGGAGAGAGGGAGATGATACTAGGAAGGGGCAGTCAATGCATCATGACCAAGGAAGATATAAGAGCACATGGTGAAGAGAACACAGTGGTACATTTTAGCCTTGGAAATGAGAGACTCAGGTTATTTTGAATCAAGAGAGGATAGAAGACATGTTTAATACTTACAGTGTGAGGGAGATAGATGGAATTTATCCCTTAGCAGTTTCAGACTTTTTGTGTGGAAAAAAAAAGGTTTCTTTGTAAACAATGAGAAAGGGATGTATAGGGACCTTGAAGAAGAATGAAAATTTCTCCACAGGGATAGAAGAAAGATTACTGAGCAACTGTGAAGGCCCTGCTGAGCTTAGAGCAAAACAACTGCTTAAGCAGCTTGTACAACGAAATGAAAAAGTAATGAAGCTCTCATCCACAGAATAAGTTAAAGGGAGACAAAGTGATATAAACAACTCACACAAATGGAAATGGTGCTTTTAGTTAATAGATATTTCACAGAAAAAGAGATAGAGAATGCTAACACGTTTTTGCATAAGGCATAATATGTGAATGTATGTAACGGGATGTACAACACTTGCCATGAAACTGCTTGTAGAGGGGCAGGCATTGCAGTATCATTCTCAGAAATTTTATTCACGTGACATATATGTGGGAAGACTCTAATTCTGACTCTGCCACTAACAACTTTCTAATGGCCTAGCCTGGTCAAAATATGTTTCCTCTCTCTGGGTTCTCACCTACAAAATAGGGCTGAATTAGAAACTCTCTGAAGGTCAGTCCAGTTTTAAGATTGCATGAGTCTATACTACAAATAATAGTATACACTGCCTTCCATCTCCCATGCCTACAGAGATCTGCTTTTTGTACAGGATCTAGCTCTTAAGCTGACATTAAAGGGATGTATTACTTAGAGCTCTCAGGATACAGGCATGCCCCACTGACCCAAGGGCAGGTGTGCAGCTAAGGCTCAAAAAGGAGCTGCTTCATTCCTATCTCTTTCTGTAACTTTCTGTGCTACTTAATCTGCATGGAGGAAGATGAATGCACCACAGCTACAGAGGTTTAAAGGAGCATTCCACATGACCAACTAGGATCCAGCCCTTATTCCAGTTGGCTTAGATGGATTTGGGTAGTCTCTTCTAGTTCATTATATTCTGGATAAAGGGACAATTTCACTAACCAGTAACAACTTCTGAAGGCCCACGTTATAGATGATGAAGAATAGTTCTAAGCTATGCTAAAAACCACTATAAGCATTTAGATCAAATAGTGGCAATGTACGCATGATCAAAGGCTGAAAAGGTCCTTGGGTATTTTTGTCTCAAACTCCTTTTGATGTCTTTGAAAATACAGCAGTTTTTGCCATATTATGAGAAGAAATAAAATGTACAATTGGAGGGCTCAGACAAATTATTTTTAATACTCTGAACACATGGGCAAAAAATAAGATTAGTTAAGATGTCTTCTGTAGTGGGACCTTCTCACCTGCTGTGACTAACTTTTAGTATAAGAATCTAGAGCTTAAGGCTCAGATCAGGTTCATTTGCTCTAAGTGTCTGTTAACCTACCTATACTTAAGTCTAGCAAGCTAGCAACTTAGCTATAATGATAACTGGAGGAAATCCCTTAACCTAGAAAAGTATATAACAAATAAAGTAGTGAAAATAAAACTGTGTATATACATCCTCTGGAATGAGAATATATACAGTTTACCATGCAATGCAACAAAAGTGCACATTTAGTGGGTTTAGTCTCAAATTCTTCATCACTAGAAACCTAACAAGCATGCTGAAAGTAAAGATTTAAACGCAGGGGCATAGGCCTTTTAGGGGCTCGTATAAAAATACCTGGGCAACCCCAGGGGTGTTTTATAAAAATTTATTCAATATTCTAATTTTATACTTTGAAAGTTGAAATGAATGTCTAGTCTTTTGTATACAGTCTATGAAAAATAAAGCTAAGTAAAATTACTTAGGCTGTTGACGTTTAACTACGCAAGGCGATATTTTTCTCCAAATATGTCATCCATAAAACTGCCTGACTGCTTGTCAGTGTTAAGTATAGAGATGGCTGAGTGATGCTGCACTTTCCCATCCCCTTGCCTGAGTGCTATGCCTCTTCTTGTCAGCTGTAGTCTCTGTATGTGATCAGACTCTGCTCCTTTTGGATGCAGAAAAAATCCTTGATTCTCCTTTTTGTTAGGAAAGCCAATCCCTGTCAGGGTCCAGAGGAAAGTAAATCTTGATTTGGACAGTGACATGGCAAGTACTGGGAATACGACTGCCCAGGGCATTGCTGTTTAATCATGCCTGTCTAAGACCATGTGGGCCATATATTAACCAAGGAGGAATAGCACTTTCACAAACAAGAGAAAACTGAACTTCAGGAAACTAGATTTGGATGTTTCTTCCTCAGATGCTCCTCTTGGTCACCAGTATCCAAGGGCAGCAATGAATATAACAGCATTCCCTAGTTCCGCTCTGCTCAGTTGGCTTGGGGTAATTCACATACTCCAACACAGGAGAAAGGGCACCCACTTAAGTAGAAACATCTTTATTCAATAAGAGTGACTATTTGGGGTACGGGGTAGGTAGGATAAAAAGTTGAGTTTCCTCTCATGTTCACCTGTTTTCTCAGATTCTGGTAATTCCAAGGTGTGGGCACTAATCATTAAAGTCTGAACTTAGCTTTTACGCAAATCTTGGTTAGTGAACATTTTCTTGCAGTAAGAAATGTCTCCTCTATTAAGCACTGCAGATATATATGAGTGTCAGCCATCATCACCACCCACCATGGGCCGGACAACCTGACCTCTTTGAACTGACTAGGCTGGTTGTGAGTTCAAGCTTTATTACAGCATGATGTGAGTGTACTTTTCTCTAGCTCTCCAAACACCACTTCTGCTTGTGAGCAAAGGAAGTTACCAGATTTGTTACCTTGATGAGCTATTATGAAAATTACGAAATATGCAACATCTTTTGGTGTAACACCAAGATGATAAAACCCTCAACATTACAGATTCCTACTAATTGCATCTTATGTGTATCTGATCATCACTGCTTCATACTCAATAAGTATTCAGTGACTATTTGTTAGGTAAATGAATTAATGTATTGCAACCATGTCAAGATGGGTATGGAAATGACAAAAAACTAGAAGAGAAGTTGGAAAAGTGAAACAGTTATTATGTTACAAAAGTGGGATTATGGGTTGTTTTTTTCTGATTAAAAACATCTTTTGCTATCATAGCAATAATGCTTTAATAATAGCCACAAATTACGTTGGCATGTAATTCAGTTTATCAAGAATTATTCAACCAAAGATGTGCTTAACCTTACGGAACATATTAGAATACCTCAGCTGAGGTCTCTGTCCTTGAAAACCACATTTGATCCTGGAAGATAGGACATAAGCATGAGACAGGGACATTTCAAACAGGTCATGACTTAGTTGAATTCCCAAATGAGCAATAAACAGAAGCACTGGAAGCAAAAAGAGCTCTAGCTCAAGCTCCAGGAAAATCTATAGCGCCTTAAACACTCAAGAGTGAAGCATTCGCTTTGCCTGCTGCAGCAATTAAGCTGGAACTGAAATCAATGCAGCAGCTACTAGAGCAATCTGCAGCTTGGGGCTACAGTTACTTACAGCCATTGATTTTCTGTGGCTTTGGGGTTTGGTTCACCTCCCTCTTATCACCTCAGACCCTCTGTGGCTTTAAGGTGTCAGGCACAGAGTCATCGCTTCTTTGAAATTTACCCAAGGATCATTATTGTCCTCTACATCTGCAAGAGCTTTGGGAAGAGAAAAATCACATAAAGGCTTTCTGACAACTGCCACCTGCTAAGGTGTCTGACAACTGCTAAGGTGTCACTGTGTCCCTGGCACATAACTCAACCTTATTTAGAGCAACTGAAGTAGCTTTTACTCCTAATCCTGAAATTCAAAACTCTCCACATGTAGGGTGGCCCCAAATGAACTTCCAGCTTCATCTTTATCACAATATCCTCTCCTTCACGTCCCTTCCATAAATTCATCCCTATCAGTCTACCTGATATTCTGCAAAGTTACTCTCAACTCTTCAGGCCCTGGAGTTCTGCTCAAGTCTTTCCTTCTCCCAACACATCCTTTAAGACCTTGCTCAAGGGCTACCGACCCTATATCACCCACCCAAACTAATTCCCTTTATCCCTCCTCTAACTTATGATACCTTAATTACAGAATATTAAATGTTTTCTTATGTATGTCCCACTTACTTATCAGTTTCCAGAAAGTCACTCACATTTTATCTAGCATTATGCCTTGTATTCTGTACTGCACACAGAGACAGAAATAAATCAGGCTAATGAAGCATTATACAAAAGATGTTTGTCTGAGCACCAGAATTATGGCACCGGTAGTTAGGTATGTTTCATAAGGTCAAAATATTTATTTCTAACCATACCTGGAAGAAAGTCATTAACGTGATTTTGAAAAGATGATAAAAGGATTGAGAATGACAGAAGCTACATTCCAAAGCCGCTGGAATGAGACCTGTAAAGAGTGTCTTACATGGTTACTAACAATGGATGCTAAAGGACAAAAATGTGGTCTGAACTCAATCTCCAATGCACCAAGAGGAAATTTGGTCTGGACCAGCACACCTGCTTTTCTGCTTCAGAGTGTTTGTGTTACTGACTGACCACATCAGTAATACCTTGTGTTTGCATATTGACTCTGTGACAGCCTAGAGAATGCTGCAGGGCTGCAAATGACTCTCTGTGTTGTTTCTCTTTCATTATCTGAGAATTAAAAAAAAAAAAAAAACTCATTAAAAGATACAGCTTGGTCTTTGCAGACCAACAGGGAGATAAAGTGATAGGATACAACATGTGAGAGCAAGGCTTCCTCCCTCAGGGCTGCAGTTAACAGCAGCAGTGAGCAAAGGTAACTGCGTGGCAGCTTAGAGAGGGAACTGAAAGAGGAAAGGATCCCCAAGTATATGGAGCACAGCATGAGGAATTCTCAGAAATCACTGGGAGACAGTTTAAGGAGTTTAATGTTTGACAAATTTATTTTGACCTTATGATGTAATTTGGGTTACATGACAATGAGAAAAAAGCTCAGAGTAGGTAAATGATTTGCCAAATATCATACTTCTATTCCTTTAATAAAACAAGTATTTTAAAAAGTACTTTCTGTGGGCCAGGCACTGTACTTGATAAATCCTGGTGATTGTAGATTTTGAACCCAGTAACTCTCTCACAAATCCAGGATCCTATACACTGTGTCAAGATGGCTTTAAAATCCAAATAATGAAAAGTATTGAACTTGATCCCTGAGGTTTCTTTCCACCCTGGTGTTCAAAGGCTATAATGCATTTTTCCCTGGGTGAGGTTCAGCTGATACCTGCAAGGAGACTAGTGAAGTCTGGGAGTAGCTCCAGGTATTTGAAAAAATGTGGAAGACTTTTTTTGCTCTGAGCAAGAAAGGAAACAGTCTGTGTGCAGTTTAGTTCAGGTTAAAACGTTTTAAAGTTTCTGATCTGTTTCCATATGTGTTTATCATTCCAAATTCAAAATAAGTCATGTCTCTTACAGTCTAGGAACTTCAGTCTAATGGGGGAAGCACAAGCAATAATTTCAATAGAACAAATAAGTGTTATGATAGTGTTAAGTACAGGCTCAGGAAAAGTATACTTACCACAATCTATGTAATCAGGACACATTTTAGGGAAAACTAGATCTCAGTTTACAGTGATATTAACTAGAAGTTGGTCAGGCAAGAAGACAGACAAGGGCAATCCAAGCAGCTTTTGCTGAACAAGAAAAGGTGTGGAAGAAAGAGACAACATAGTGCTTTTAGGAAAATATAAACACTTCTCTGATTCCAAAGAGTATAAAGGAAAAAAGATTGACTGGCAAGGAAATTGGAGAGATAGGTATGATTTTCTTCTAATCATAAAGAGGAAAGGAGGAGTCATTTGTAAAAGTATGTGACATCACTGTTTGTAGAAGACCTAATACTATATGTAGAAAACCCCGAAGACATCACCAAAAAACTACTAGAGCTCATCAACAAATTCAGTAAAGTTGCAGAATACAAAATTAATACACAGAAATCTGTTGCATTTCTATACACTAACAACAAACTATCAGAAAGAAATTAAGAAAACAATCCCATTTAGCATGGCATCAAAAAGAGTAAAATACCTAGAAATAAATCTAACTAAGGAGGCTAAAGACCTGTACTTGGAAAATTATAGGACCCTAATGAAAGAAATTGAAGATCACTCAAACATATGGAAAGAGATATCATGTTTACGGATTGGAAGAATTAATATTGTTAAAATGGTCATACTACCCAAGACAACCTACAGATATAATGCAATCCCTATCAATATACTATGGCATTTTTTACAGAACTAGAACAAATAATTATAGAATTTGTATGGAAACACAAAGGACCCTGAAGAGCCAAAGCAAACTTGAGAAAGAATAGAGCTGGAGGTATAAAGCTCTTTGACTTCAGACTATACTACAAAGCTACAGTAATCGAATCAGTATGATACTGGCACAAAAACAGACACATATATCAATGAAGCAGAATAGAGATCTCAGAAATAAAGCCACACACTCATTGTCAATTAACGTACAACAAAGGAGGCAAGAATATACAATGGGGAAAAGATGGTCTCTTCCATAATGGTGCTGAGAAAACTGGAAAGCTACATGTAAAAGAAGGAAATTAAAATATTTTCTCACACTATGTACAAAAATTAACTCAAAATGGATTAAAGACCTAAATGTAAGTACAGAAACCATAAAAAATCCTAGAAGAAAACATAGCCACTCTTTGACATAAACTGTAGCAATATTTTTTTTTGGATGTGTTTCCTAAGGCAAAGGAAACAAAAGCATAAATAAACAAATGGGACATATTTAAACTTAAAAACTTTTGCACTACAAAAGGAAACCATCGACAAAACAAAAAGACAACCTACTGAATGGGAGGAAATATTAATATTTGCAATGATATGTCCAATAAGGGATTAATATCCAAAATATATAAACAACTCATACAATTCAATATCAAAAAAACAACCTGATTATAAAAATGGACAGAAAACCTGAACAGACATTTTTCCAAAGAATATATACAGATGGCCAATAGGCACATGAAAAGATGCTCAACGTCGTTAATCATCAGAGAAATGCAAATCAAAACCACTCAACACCTGTTAGAATAGCTATCATCAAAAAGACCACAAATAACACATACTGGTGAGGATGTGGAGAAAAGGGAACTCTTGTACACTATTGGTGGAAATATAAATCGGTGCAGCCACTATAGAAAACAGTATGGAGGTTCCTCAAAAAATTAAAAATAGAACTACTATATAATCCAACAATTCCACTTATATCTGAAGAAAACAAAAGCACTAATTCGAAAAAATACATGCACACTAATGTTCATAGCAGCATTGTTTACAATATCCAAGATATGAAAGCAACTTAAGTATCCATCAACAGATGAATGGATAAAGACAATGTGACATACACACACACACACACACACACAAACGCACACACACATAATGTAATACTACCCAGTCATAAAAAAAGAATGAAATTTTGTCATTTGCAACCACATGGATGAACCTAGAGGGTATTATGCTTAGTGAAATATGTCAGAGAAAGAAAATACTATATGTTATCACTTATATGTGGAATCTAAAAATAAAACAAACAAATAAATATAACAAAACAGAAACAGACTCACAGATATAGAGAACAAACCAGTGGTTGTCAGTCAGGAGAGGGAAGTGGGGAGGGGGAAGATAGTGGTAGGGGATAAAGCGGTACAAACTACTAGGTGTAAAATAAGTAAGCTACAAGGATTTATTGTACAGCATGGGGAATATAGCCAATAAGTTATAACTTTAAATGGAGTTTAATCTATAAAAACTTTGAAACATTATGTTGTACACCTGAAACTAATATTGTAAATTAACTATACATCAATAAAAAATAAATAAAAATTCTTTGGAGGTGCTACCTGTTAATTTAGGGCACAAAAAAAAAGCATGTGATAAATTCACAGGGCCCTCTTACTGTTTCAAAATTCAGCCATGGTGAATGTATTCTGGTGTTTAGAAGACCTATAACCCTATGGACACTCAGTAAATGTTTTTACATATAAATGAATGAACACACAATGATTTCACTGATTCCCATACGTAATAGGAAGAGAAAACTTGTCAGTGCAGACACTTTGGCTATCTACTAATGTTCTTCTGTTGCAGTTAGAAGGCTGAGTAGAAGGCAGATGCCAGCTTGGCTCTTTGGAAAGTTCATTTTCTAGATTACCATTTTCAGTCCAAATAACACTGGACACAACTACATCTCTTAGCCAGTCCATCATTATGATGATCAAAGGATCTGGGGAGAAACTCTGTGCTTTCCTCAGTAATGCATTCCCACCACCACACCAGCGAGACCTCAAATTACTAACCTCAGTAACCCGGCTACTGAGTGAAAATAAAGAAACCAGCAACCAACAAACAAAGGAATAAATAAAACAGTGACATCACTAGAACATTACTAATTTCTTCGGAGCAAAGATAGGTCTAACCTTAGGCAAAGATATCAAAAAGGCACAGAAAAAGATAGGCAAGAACTGCAGGTATCATGGTGTCTTTGAGTCTATGGCTAAACTCTGAGATAACGCCACACATTTGTCTCCAGGGAGGTCTGGATATTTCCAAGCCAGGACTACACTGAGTAAGAGGGATATCCTAAAGCTGAGCCACTCGAGATTCACTTTGTGATGGGACAGTTTGATACATTTTTACCATTAAAATGAATTCGCCATTTCCCAATTGTTTCCCCCATTTTAACAAGCAGTTCTGTTCTTCATAGACTAGGAACCTGTAGGGAGATGAATGTTCCTACCATTCTGCAGTCTCCGCAGGATGTTTCCAGATTTCATGGACCCCAAAGCTTGCATGGTGTAAAGTACGCTTTGAGGTGACGACAGATGGGAAAACAGGCAGCCACATGTTGTTTTGGACTGAAAGAGAAAAGAATAACGGGAAAAGGACTTAGAAAAGTGGGAAAAGGTCAATCCAGCCATTCATTTGAATGCCAAATCAAGGAGTTTGGACATTTCAAGCAAGCTCATGAGGCAATTGTTATATAACAGTGATTTATGGTTATCTTTATAAACTTATTCTAATGTAATTTCGCTGAAACATGATTCCTCTTTCAGGTGATGAAGCAATAAACAACTGGCTTACACTATGAAACCTTGATGCCAACTTAGTTTTTCTTAACGGTACAGAATACTTCTGAAGTCACGATTTGGAAGCCATTTTATTTCCTATAATTTTTTGCCTTTTCATTTATAAAACAAATCTGGATATACAAAGGGAAGTGATTACCAAGTAGTAATATTTCAGTGTGAGCCTAACATCCTTTATTCAAATGCAAAACAAAGACATTTCACCTTTAAAATAACCATGCTGGTTTCTAAAGTAATTGAACAGACAAGGATATGTACAAGGATATGCCACCATGTACTCAGCGATTTTTCTCTGTCTCTATCTTTCTCTGTCTCTGTCTGTCTCTGTCTGTCTGTCTCTCGCTCTCTCCCTCTCCCTCTCCCTCTCTCTCTCTCTATATAGAGAGAGAGAGAGAGAGGGAGAGGGAGAGAGAGACGGAGAGAGAGTTAGGAGTTAGAAACCACATCTCTAAATTTAACAGAGAAAAATGTAATATAATTAGCCCAGTATGTAAAATTTTGACTAGATAACTGGTCCTACTAGAATACTCCAGCACTTTGGAGCTTCTTTTTCTTCCATAAATTATTTTACACATTTGGTTCCACAATTAGCAGCATCAAAATTCTGATTCCTATTTCAGAAAGTTGTACTGGTATTCACGTACTGTCTTATGCTCACTTTGCACATTTAAAGTCAGGTAGAATGAGGCCTTACTAAATTTATCATATTATCATTTAATTTACTTTGGAATCCTTCATGACTCAATGCAATTTAATTGAGTCTCTACCATGCATAAGGCCAGCAATTCACTTCTGAGAAAGGGTAAGATCAAACTGGGAAGAAAATCCTATGTCCAGGTAAAATCCCAAGAAGCTTTCTTCTTATTGTGTTAGCTCTTCTGAAAGAATTACTCACCTAGAAAACTAGCATTTCTAGCTCCCAACATAGAGCAGTTTATGATTTACCCACCAGGGAAGAGGGCTTGGTGTCATTATCCCAGCAACAACCATTGTGAGTCCTCAGGTTTGTGGCTCACTTCCAGCCCACACGCCCACACACACCCAAGCCTGTTTTCTGCCTCAGTGCACGCTACCCACAACAGTCTACTTCTTTTTCAAGCACCAAAGTTTCCTTTAAAAACTCCACCATGTCTCTGTTATAAAGATCAATTTAAACTAAGGATCTATTTTTTGAGTCACTTAAGAGTGCTAAATGCCTGGTTAGATACATTACTGCAGTATCTAGGTTTTTAGCAAAAAGGTTATTTCATTCATTCCCACAGGCAAAGAGACTGCAAACTGGAAGGAAGAGCAAAGTGCTGGGTACTCAGAGCTGGTTCTCTCACTTAGGCCTGTGACCTAGAGCAAGCTATTTAACCTTCCTCTGTCTTGGAATTCTTATCTTTAAAATGCATATTGTAAAAATTCTTGTCACACAAGGCCTGTTGCATACAGAATTTTGCTCCCATGATCTCTGTGCACTGATGTCACTCCCATGATTATGTTGCGTTACATGACAAATGGGATTTCGTAGCTGTAATTAAGATTACTAATTAGTTGACCTTAAAACTAGGAAGGTTATCCTGGGTCATTCAGGTGGGCCCAGTGCAATCATATGAGCCCTCAAAAGCAGAAGAGGAAGGCATAGAGATCTGACTCATGAGAAGGATTCACCAGCCTTTGCTGGCTTGTACAGGGGGCAGGTGGAAAGCATGACAATGAAATAAATGCTTCCCACAACCAGTGAGTGTGGAAGAGGATCCTGAGCCACGGGTGAAATCTGCAGCCTCAGGTAATACCTTGATTTTATCATGGTAAGACCCTGAACAGAAAATCCAACCACACTGCGTTGGACTTCTGACCTACAGAACTATGAGGGAAATAGTGAGTGTTGTTTTAAGCTACTAAGTTTGTAATAATTTGTTTAATTAGTTATGAAGCACTATACAACTAATGCATGGTCAATGTGAGAATTAAATGGTAAATAAAAAAAGTCATTGTGAACAATAAATATCCTTTGTGTATTAGTCAGATTGTTCCAGAGAAACAGAACCAATAGGATAAATAGATATAAATATAAAAAGATTTATCATAAAGTATTGGCTCATGCAATTAGGGAGACTGAGAAGTCCCATAATATACTATCTGCAAGCTGGAGACCCAGAAAACCTACAGTGTAGTCTGAAGGCCTGAGATCTAGACAGCAGACAATATAGATTCCAGTTTAAGCCTGAATGCCTGAGAATCAGGAGTGCTGCGGACAGAAGATCAATGTTCCAGCTCAAATAAATAGGTAGAGGGTAAATTCAACCTTCCTCTGTCTTTTTGTTCTACTTAAGCCCTCAGCAAATTGGATGATATCCACCCACATCGGGATGGGCCATCTACTTTACTCATTCTACCAATTCAAATGCTAATCTCTTCCAGAAACATCCTCACAGACATACTCATTGATAATATTTAACCAGATATCTGAGCATTCTCTGGTCCAGTTAAGTTGATACATAAAACAACCATCACACTTTGTGTTTGCTATTACCATTTTTTCCTTTAATAGTAATTCCCTGTGTCTCTGTGATTTCCAGAGTTTTTGTTTGTCTGGTGTGTTCTTGTTTTGGGCTGGTTTTTTATTTGTTTTTGAATTTTTTGGATTTTTATTATTTCCAGCTTTGTTAAGGAATGATTGACAAATAAAACTGTAATATATTTAAGCACACAACATGATGATTTGATATACGTATATACTGTGAAATGACTATCACAATCAAGTTAATTAACCCATCCGTCACCTCACATCCTTACCATTTTTTGTGGTTGTTATTGTTATTGTTGTTGTTTTGGTGAAGACATTTAAGACCTCCTCTCTTAGCAAACTTCAAGTATACAATACAGTATTAATAACCATAGTTACCATGCTGTATATTAGACCCTCAGAATTTATTCACCTTATAACTGAAAGTTTGTACTTTTTGACCTATAATATCAGGAACAATACAAGGGTGACCACTCTTGCCACTTCTGTCCCGCATAACCCTAGAAGTCTTAGAGCAATTAGGCACCCATTCAGTCAACTAGAACATAAATAAAAATCCTTGGTCTAATTCTGTGCCAGAAACAAAGACTGGGTTTTCATCAGGTATCACTTTACGTATACCTCTCTCCCTAGAAAAACACTTCAGAAAAGATAGCTTTTACTGAAGAGCAAAAACTAAGATCTGTTGTTACTCCCTACCACGCATACTTTTTTAAGAAACCATTTTCTATTTCTTACATCATCATATCTCAAACTTTCTCCAAAAATAAAAAGAATTTTTATTAAAATATTTCATATTTCCCTCTATAATTTTTCAGTAATTAGTTAGGTATCACAATGAAAGATACAAATTTTGTCTATGGTAATACGGTACATACAATTTTTTAAAACTGACTATTTCCCCCTGATTATCATTAAATCTGTTCTAGGTTATAAAGCAATTTGGGGTTGTAAATATGGCCAGAATGTGTTTTTGTCTGTATTCTGGTTCCACTAATTATGCAGAACATATAGTAGTTGGGAACTCATACCCTGAAAATAGACAACTTCAGTTTTGTGTTTCAGCTCTGTCACTTTATTAGCCATGACTTTGTGCAAGCTATTTAACACTCTAAGCCTCAGATTTTTCATCTGTAAAATTCATTCATTCATTACACATACTTGTTGAGTAGCCATCATTTTTATTATCATTATTATTACTCTGTTCAAACTTACGTGACATACATACCTATGTCACTGTACTTGACTAAAACAATTACAGAGTATTCAAGTAGTTGGTGTAAAACATAAATAGCAAAGTCATAACGTAGTTGGCAAGACTAAGGTCAAGTGTGAGAGCAGTGTGCCTCTTTTCATTGTTACCATAGATGTCCGCACTTACGAGCTTGGTAGTATTTTTCACAATGTTCAGTGATTATGTATTTGTGCCCCCTCCTCCCTGACTTGAAGACAGGGGCTATATTATCCACCTCTCTATTTCCAGCTGCTAATACAATACCATGCACAATATGGTAGCGTTTAATAAATGTTTTAAATGAGTAAATGAATGAATGAATAATGAAACATACGTAGTGAGAAATAGGAAAACAATTCGAAAAAAAAAAAAAAAAACCCTCAACCTGGGGGTTATGCTTTACCCTCTAACCTGTCACAGAATATCTGTAAATCAGAATACATTTGGGAGGGACTTGAAAGAAGAGACGTCTATGTTGGAATCTTATGTTGTAAAGTTTAGTACAGTAGTGATTAAAGGACAGAAATGACAATCTCAAGAGTTACAGAGATGCAGTCTCAGAACTCGGGGGAAATGGATTAGAAACCCTACATCTTTAGACTGAACTTTAAGCAATTGTAGACAAAGATGGAGCACTACTAGCCTTTTTTTTTTTTTTTAACATATTGGCACTATCACCAAGAAATGACCATCTTGGTGGGCCAGAGTGAAAGACAAAGGCAGGAAAAGATGACTATGACATAGAACCAAGTCAATCAATGTGGAGATAGACGTGACCCAGAAGATGTAACTCAAGTCAATTGAAGCTAAGCTTCAGTCATACTTTTGTAAATGGAACAGCACATTTGGCTTATGACCATATCACTCCAATCTCTGACTCCATCTTCACATTGCCTTCTCCTCTATGTCTTCTCTTCTGTCTGTTCTCCTCTGTGTATCTAGCATAAGAAAACTTGTCATTGGAGTAGGGCCTACCCAGATTAACCAGGATAATCTCATTTCAAGATTCTTAACATAATTACATCTAAAAAGACCCCTTTTCTAAATAAAGTAACATTAACAGTTTCAAGATATTAGAACATGTACATATCTTTTGGGGGGCCACCTTTCAACCCACTGCAGGAGGGACACTTCCCAACTCATTTCATGAGGCCAATGTTACTCAAATACCAAAACCAGACAAAAACATCACAAAAAAAGAAAAGAACAAATCAATCTCTCTTATGAATATAGCTGCAAAAAATCTCATCAAAGTATTAGCAAAAAGAATCTAGCAAACTATAAAAAGAATTATATTTCACAACCAAGGTGGGGAGGATTGAGAGAGAGATTATCAGTAGAATAAAGAGCAAAAGACATATGGTCATCTCAATGAATACAGAGACGTATTTGACAAAATCCAACACCTTTTCATCATAATACTCAACAAATTCAACAAACTAGGGATAAAAGGAAAATTCCTCAACCTGATGAAGGGGAGCTATGAAAATCCTACAGCTAACATCATACATATGGTGAAAGACTAGATGGTTTCCCCACTAAGATCAGGGACAAGACAGATATCCTCTCTTCTATTCTACATTGTACTGGAGGTTCTAGTCAGGTCAATGAAGGAAGGAAGGGAGAAAACAAAGAGAAGAATGAAGGAACAAAGGAAGAAAGAAAGAAAAGGCACCCAGACTGGAAAGGAAGAAGTGAAGATACTACCTCTACTCACAGATGACATGATTTTGTATATGGAAAAACCTAAGAAATCCACTAAAAGTCTACTAGAGCTAATAAACAGGATTGGCAAAGTTGCAGAATACAAGATCAATATATGAAAAGAATTGTATTTCTATAAACTTATAATGTCTAATTCAAAAATAAAATTAAGAAAACAGTTCCTTTTATAATTGCATCAAAAAAATAAAATACTTAGGAATAAATTTGACAAAAGCAGTGCAAAACATATTCCTAAAACTAAAAATCATTTTGAAAGAAATTTTAAAAGATCTACATAAATGAGAAGAAATACCACATTCATGATTAGGAAGTCTTAAAATTGTCAAAATGATAATACTCCCCAAATTAATCCATTGATTTAATGCCATCCCTATCAAAATTCCAGCTGGTTTTGCAGAAATTGAGAAGCTGATTCCATATTTCATGTGGAAATGCAAAGGGCCCAAAATCGGCAAAAAAAATCTTAAAAAGGAAGAACAAAGTTAGAGAATTTACACTTCTCAATTTAAAACTAAGAGCTACAGTAATCAAGACAGTATGTATTGGCATTTGATAGAACTATAAATCAACTGAAGATTATTTAAAGCCTAGAAACAAACCCTTACGTTTATGGTCAATTGATTTTGGGCAAAGATACCAAGACAATTCAATGGAGAAAGGATGATAGAAATAGAAATGTATCTGTATGTTCACTCAAAGACATGTATAAAAATGTTCACAGAAACACAATTAATAGTACCAAACTAATAACAGTAGAAATATATGGGTAATACATTTTTTATGTGCATACAATGGAATCATTTACAGCAATGAAAATTAATGTATTATTTCTGCATACAACATTAATAAAATACAAAATTATAGAGTTGAATGACCAAAGTCATACCTATTTATTTACATACTGTATGACAGTATTTAAAGTTTAGCAAAACTACGCTATGCTATTAGAAGTCAAGATAGTGGTTGCATTTGAGGAGGAGGGGTTGTGTAGTGATCTATCAGAGGCTTAAGGAGAGTTTTTATAGTGTTAGTACTATTTATTTCACAGTATGAGTGGTCATTATATTGGTCTGTTTACTTTGTGATAATTCATCAATATATACAATTAGGATTTACACATATGACTGCATATATGCTATGTTTTAATAAAGAAGTTTAACTGGGAAAAATGGATAGTGGCATGCACAAACCAAACAGCAATGGTGAAAAAGCAGACCTAGGTTCTCTTTATCTTCTGACACCTGGTCCACTGTCTTACCATGCCACTGTATTCCCCCATACTATTCTTAATACAGTCAAATCAGATAGCTTTTAAAATTCAAGTTCATAATAAAAATAATAATGTTCTTTTTATAAATTTATTTATTTATTTATTTATTTTTGGCTGTGTTAGGTCTTCGTTTCTGTGCAAGGGCTTTCTCTAGTTGCAGCCAGCAGGGGCCACTCTTCATCGCGGTGTGCGGGCCTCTCACTATCGCGACCTCTCTTGTTGCGGAGCACAGGCTCCAGACGCACAGGCTCAGTAATTGTGGCTCACGGGCCCAGTTGTTCCGCGGCATGTGGGATCTTACCAGACCAGGGCTCGAACCCGTGTCCCCTGCATTGGCAGGCAGATTCTCAACCACTGTGCCACCAGGGAAGCCCAATAATGTTCTTTTTTAACATATATTGGTAACATATTATTGTGCTCAGGTGTATTTTTCCTGAGTCCATCTTAAAATTGTTGTCTACTCATAACCTATAGGGAAATATTTTAATCTAAGAACTAATTTGAAATCATAACAGAGAGCTATGTGTGTAAGTAAATTCTATTCAGTATTAATCCCTAAGACTATATCATTCAATCTTTTCCTTAGATTTTATAGCTAATGTCTTGATTTTTAAATAATTTTTTTTATATATATAAATTTATTTTATTTATTTATATTTGGCTGCGTTGGGTCTTTGCTGCTTTGCGCAGGCTTTCTCTAGTTGCCACGAGCTGGGGCTACTCTTCATTGCAGTGCCTGGGCTTCTCATGGCGGTGGCTTCTCTTGTTGCGGAGCACGGGCTCTAGGCGCGCGGGCTTCAGTTGTTGTGGCACACAGGCTTAGCAGTTTTGGCGCACGGGCTTAGTTGCTCTGCGGCATGCGGGATCTTCCAGGACCAGGGATCGAACCTGTGTCCCCTGCATTGGCAGGCGGATTCTTAACCACTGCGCCACCAGGGAAGTCCCTAAATTCTTTGTCCTTTATCTGCTGACGATAATGTGCCTTGATATTTTCTTTTATTGATTGTATATATTTTATGATCTGGGTAACACATATAAGAGATCAGCAAATTTAAGTTTCAAATGTCCATTTGTGGCTTTTATTCTACATTTCATTCAGGTTCACTACAGCTCTGAATTTAAAGTTTCATAAACGTTTGCTACAGTATATGAAATGTCAATATAATTATTTTTATACTTGGAGAAAATAAAATTGAATTTTTACTGTTCAACTGGGATATTCACATAAGTAAAGAGTCTTTAAACTATCTATATACCCTGCCTGCTGTAAAAATCAGAGCCACAGTTATTTTAGTCCCTCTAGTTAAAGTGACAGTGTGTTATATGGCTCTTACGATTCTTTCCCATAATTAGCCGAAGATTTTACCTATTTTGACACTTAGAAATACTCTTTGGCTTTGTTCTACGTTGATTTTACATTAGAGATTGCACTTTCTGCCTCTACAGGCCTTTGATCCAAACTAACAGAATTATGACCCAAAATTATAAGCCATACTATTTTACCAGGTTTTCTTACTATAAAGGAACTACTTTAGGAGAAGAGAAATTAATGAAGTATCAAATCTATTTAGTCACTTTTTGCACATAAACTTTTAGTAATACATGAAAAATACTTTCCACCAAAACTCAGAACACTTACATTGGATCCAAGCTAACACGGCAGAAGCAGTCTCTCTATTATACTTAGCCCTTTCCATGTAAGCAACTGTGAGCATGTTCAGGGTACCACGTGTGATTCATCTTTATATCCTCAGTACCCAACAAAGTGTATGGCACATAAAAAGTGGTTAATAAATATTTGTTGGACAAATGTCCATTAATTCTTCCAGAGCACATCTTCCTTCCCTCTGGAAATTTGTAAGCTCTTTCTGTACCCCAACCCTTAACCAATTTACCAAAACCTAAAGGAAAGACTAATGGAATAACAGACACATAGCTTAATAACAACTTGATGACTGAGGAAGATAGACTCAAGCATCAGCATTCTTCTTTGTTACAATAGCTTCGGAGTCACCAGATCTAGGTTTTGGAGACTTAAATGTAGATACTGGAAGAAAACTGGAGCCTAATATCTAAGTAACAATAAAATCACAAATCTAGAAATTGTCTTTTTCTTTCCTACAGTGCAAAGCTTTGAATTCACTTAATTCAACATTCTCCAATTCTCCAGTCTTTAATCTAAAAGCAAAGAGGCCAATGATGACACAAAGAAACTTATAAAGGACACATTAAAAGAAATACTTTACTGCAGATGCCCTGAGCACAGCAAGCATTCACTCTATGTCTAAGATTTGTTTCTTGCTATAGACTAAATGATTGTGTCCCTCCAAAATTCCTATGTTGAAACCCTAATCCCCAGTGTAAGGGTATTACAAAGTGAGGTCTTTGAGAGATAATTAGGCTGTAAGAGTGGAGCCCTCAAGAATGGGATTAGTGCCCTTATGAAAGAGACCCCAAAGCTCCTTCATCCCTTTTATCATGTGAGGACACAATGAGAGGACAGCTATCTCTGATACAGTTTACGGGCTGATTCCCCAGACACTGAATCTTCCAGAGACTTAAATATGGGCTTCCCAGCTTCCATAACAGTGAGAAATAAATTTCTATTGTTTTAAGCCACCCAGTCTATTGTACTGTATATAGGAAGTTTGTTACCTTCTCCTTATTTGCATGTTTATCATATACTTTGATATTTGAAATGTTATATGCTGGAAAGGCCACTTATATTTCTAGAATAGGTTGGATTTTATGCAGCCTTTCTTTCTGGAATTAACAGCAATTAAGAAAACAAAAAACAAGACAAGAACAGCAATAACAACAAAATATACAATGGTGTGTTCTCTTACTACCCTGGGAGGGATTGGAATCTCTAAGTTATAATAATTATTATAAAAATGAATTGTCCCATTTAGTTCAGGCTGGAGCTGAATAATCTACACATGGGTTGGAGAAATCATATCTGGTGCTTCTGTTTTCAAGTAAAAACTGTGTGTATCTTTATGGGGAGAAGTCTCAAGGGAGGCAGTGCGACCTCCTCAGTGTAAATGATCAGGCATAGCCTAGATGACTGCACTCAAAAATGCTTTCACTTATATGTGAAATCTAAAAAAAAAATGCAATGAAATGAAATAAACTGTACTCATAGATACAGAGAACAGACTGGTGGTTTCCAGAGATGGGGAGTAGGGGGTGGGCAAAATGGGTAATGGTAGTCAAAAGGTACAAACTTCCATTATAAGATAAATAAGCTCTGGGGATGTAATGTACAGCCTGGTGACTAAAGTTAACAATGCTGTATTGTCTATTAGAAAGCTGCTAAGAGAGTAGATCTTAAAATTTTTCAACACAAGGAAAAGAAATTTGTAACTATGTGAGGTGATGGATATTGACTAAACTTACTGTGGTAGTCATTTCACAATATATACATAATCAAATCTTTATGTTGTGAAGCAAAAACTAATACAATATTATATGTCAATTATATCTCAATAAAACTGAAAAAAAATATTTTTCAGTAAAGTTGATTTTTTACAAGTGAAAGCATCAGAGACCTTCAAATTCCTCTCTAACACAGAGAACCTTTGAATTTACTTCTGAAAAGCAATGAACTTGTCCTGACAGTTGGATAAACTGCAACTGATCTTGGACTGTAAAAGGTCCACACAGGTAGACTAAGGTAGTCATTGCTTTCATCACTAGGAGAAGTTCCTGAACCCTAGTACCTTTTTTGGAAATAAAAATGAGAAAACCATATAAATGGTTTTAGTCATCTCAGAAAAAAATGGGTCAAGGATCACCTGATATTTTTTCATACACAGTACCTGCAATGCAAATATTTATTTTCAGAGTTTTGTAAATTATTCTAGTCTGCGGAGAAAGGAGTAAAAAGAAAAGAACCACAGGAACCAAAGAGGATGTAGGGCTCAACTAGATCCTTTGGGGAAAAGGAACCCTGCAGAAAATAACTACTTTTCCTCATCATTTTCTTGCTCAAACCGAGCCTGTGCGTCTATGCTAGTACTTTCTCTGACACCCGACATTTTGAGGAAGTCTCACTTTTTTTGTCTGATCACTCTCATATAATTAACATTCCTCCAAACATTTTCTACACAAGAGTCTTGATTTGGAAACTAAAACACCCATCCCTGTGTCAGAATTATATGACTTCCTCCTCCTATCCAATTTAAAGCTTTTTCTCACCCCTACAGCAGAGGGAAAAGGGCCTGGATGTGCTTGCTTTCCAGCTCCCCTGCACCTCTCCATCCTGGCTGGCAGTAGTTTCAGACCCTCCAAGGTAAGGAACAGGGAAAATGATATTAGGGGGAAGGGCACGGCCTCCTTGGGCAGCAGGGTGTTTAAAGCTAGTTCTTTCTCTCAAAGATGTGTGGAGAGCTCTTAGGAGTTTCTCATAGTTGCACCTGCAGGAGACTTCCAACTGCAACTCCCTTCATGCATGCACTATCTCCAGTCTGGCTGGTTACTTCTAATTCATTCCTCAGCCCCTGGACAGCTGTTAATTCTCTCCCTCTTTGGGGATTATTTGCTTCATTGGGCACTTCTCTCAGAAGAATCCAAATGGCCCCGACCAGCTCCCTCCTGGGGAAACACACATTCCCTGTTTAGCTCTCAGAATTTCAACTTCTGACACAGGTTGCTTCTACCAGACTCTCCTCTAGTGACAAATTTTGGAGCATAAACTTTGCCTGGTACCTTCACCTCAAAACTCTAAGAGGCACAGGTCAACTATTCTGAGTGTTTCTCTAAAGTTCCTTACATGGTCTTCCCTCCTTGTACGGGGAAAAGAGTGGGTGACAGGCATACACTGCATATTAACAACTTTCTCAAAAAAAAAAAAAAAAAAGCTTTCTTACCCAAAAAAGTCTCCCTTTTCAACCTCTCCAGTCTTAAGAGGTAGATTTTAATATTTGAATTTACCTTTCGGTAGATATTAAGATCTTAAAATTGAAGACTCAAATGTGAGGCATTTCATTAGCCAAGGGATCTATCATCTTTGCTTTGATTACTCTCAGTCTTTGGGACCCTTATCCCAAAATGAAATAGAAAGAGTCCCATATTTCCATCCTATTTTATATTGATGTAGCACCTGGTTATCCCTCTTGCCACCAGCTGGAGAACACCACAAATCTCTCCCAGAGTCAGACTACTACTTCTGAGTTTGGGGGACAAAAATGTGCTTTTCAGAGTTGCTGTCATCCACATTCTAATCAGTTCTTATGCAAGGTTAATCTACCTCCCAATGACACGAGACAAAATTAAGCCTCCATAATAGGTATCTTAGACACCTCCGGGGATGAGAGAAACATAAGGAGAAAGCCACCCTAGAGTAGAACTAAACCCAACCAAGAGTGTATGTAAATGGAATCAGCTTGTGGCTATGCAGTCTATGTGTTTAACACCTAGCGTAATGGCTGGCATATAGTAAATACTAAATATGTTGCAGTTTTCATGTCATCCCTACCGAACCTCACTTTTCAAATGAAGAAAACAATACCAAGAGTCTGCCTATTTTTCCCCAGTCATTCTGAAGAGAAAGATCACATGATATAATACATATACAAGAACATGTAATCTCTTTGTGTGTTGTGCATGTATGCCATCCAGAAATATTCCATGAAACTAATTATCTGATGGGATGGATTAAGTGCTAATTTTGAAAATAGGGTGAAATCTGCATCTACATCAGTCATGTGAAGAATGCATAAAAGATAATATTTTCATTTGACACAAGAAAAATAAGACTAAAGTGGTGGTTACGGGCCTTACTGAAAGTCGCACAAATCAGAGGCAGATTTCTCCTCACTCCAACACTAGACAGAACAATGAGGGAAGCATGAGGAGACGTTCTACTTTCCAACCTTAGAAGAAAGGCTAGGAGTTGGGGTTGATTCCCTGATGATCCACTCTCATTCTTATAGACATTGCTATCTATGAAGGCACCCATTAGCACAACTCATGACTGAGAGGCAACGATGCAATCTGTTTTCATCAAAGAAAGAGAAGACTGCCAGGGAATTGTACATAATTTAGGATATAGTACGACATTTGTCAGACTTTTTCAGCATTGCCGTTTTACTTATAAACAGTTTAGAGGAGGAGTACTTATAGCCCTTCGACCTCTCCCACTGGCCCTGAAAGAAATTGGATTTCCAACCAAATCCATTTACAAGGAGAGAGCTATTCATTCTAATAAAACCACATGGTAAGTACGCTAAGTAGGAAAAAAAAAAATGTCTTTTGATAAACAGAGAGACATTATACCCACAGGAATGGCAGGAGACTCAGTGAAAGTTAAGCTTGGCTGCTTCTGATCTCACTTGAAATTTTCCCAGCCCTTAAAGCATGGCAGTACTACAATAGGTACTATAGTAGACTGCTTCAGAGTTACAAGTTCAATTAACCACAGGGCCCAATTTCAGCCTTGACAGTTGGGGCATGAGGTGACGTATGAAGAAGAAAAATGCCACAAACCCCTTAAAAGGAATTTCAATTTTGAATCTACTTATATATAGCCCCAGCACCAGAATTAACATGGAGAGGTTACCAGAGGATATGGAATATGATATTCACCTTTGAAAAATGTTTTATCTATTTGGAGAGAAAGGACCAGCATATGCAAAATAGAACATTACAAAATTGAACATGACTGAAAGTTAAAAACAGACTGTCAACTATTAGAGCAATTCGGGCAAATTCAGATGAACTTCCTTGTAGTTCACCTGTAGGTGAAAAGAATATGAATTCAAAAGTTTGGAGAAAATATAGACTGAGCTTGGAAATTGAGAAGAAGTGAGAAAGAAGAAGGTATTAATGATTACACGCTTGTTCCTGACTTAACAGACTTAGTGAATGGTGGTGACATTCACTAAGATGTGTAACACAGAATGAGAATTGGGGAAGAATATGATGGGTTAGTTTAGATGTGTTGAGTCTGATTGTTCTATGGGGCATTCAACGAAAAAGTCCAGCAGTGGCCTGGTAATATAAATGGAGTCCAATAGACATATAAATGCTGGAGATGAAGAACTCACAGTTATTGGGAATTAAGATTAACTCTAAAGTATTAATATTTTGCTTTCCTTTCAAATTATATGAGTTAACAGTCCTTTGTTAACTTCACCAAATTCTACCTTGTTCTTAAAGAAAGATGTGTTATATTTAACAACACATAAATTGTTAAACAAATAACAATACATATACACATAATATTCAGCACACATAAAAATACTCAAATATTGCTTTAGAAAAGACATCCCCAAATTGTCCCTATTATTAGATCAGCTGTAAATGACTCTTTAGATTCATTTTTAGTTACCTCTGGCAACACTGCTGGAATTAAGTTCCTGAAAAGAATCAACGTTGGCTCTCTGTAGGCCAGGTAGCATATAATTCTGTGTTTTCCAACTTGGGAAAGTCAAAGAAATATTCCGCAAGATTCAGTTATTTGTATCTGCTGAATTGGGGGACTGTCACACTCTGGAACTGGGGTCACTCATCTAAATACTAGTCAGTGGAGTGTAGCTAGTGCTGTTTCTGCTGGGTGATCCACAAGCAGCACCAAAAATCACAGAATATAAGTAAAACAACACACACACAGATTTCAGCCCTCAGCGACTATGTCATAAATGAGCATGAAAAGTTCCAACTAAGCTTGGAAAAGACAGGGAGAAGAAATTATACATCAAGCAGAAAATGGGACTTTGAGAGTACATGACAAGAAGCAGTTGCTTCTTTACCTTGCACAAAAGTCTTCCAATATCCCTAGGTGCTAGAAACTAAAACTAGTTTCTTTACCCGTCAACAAAATGAAAGAGCAAGTCTACATGTGTTCTGATGAGAACCGGAAAGAAAATTCCAGTTTTTCTCAGCAAATCTAGGCAGCTGATGAACTAGACCAAATGGAATGAACAGGGGAAACCAAGTATCCTGAGAAATACCAACATAGAAGAAATGGACAGGGAACAAGATGCCTGCAAAGATGTTCCAGAAGGAGATAACAGGACTCAACTGAAATTAAAATAATAAACTTTGGGGTAATAAGAATACTTAGGGGATCTGAGCTAACTGGTGGATAAAAGTGCTATGTGATTAAAATATTATTTGTATATAATTAATGCAACAAGACTGTAATTCAGTGTATAATACAGAAAAGGATGAGGTTAGAGGACTGTGTGTGCAGAGAAGAACCCAATAAGGACAGGATGAATCTCCCTAACCTCAGTGGGAAAGAAGTTTCTCTCACTCTGGAGATTTCAGAGGAATATATTTTTTTAACTCAGGTGCTTGGATATAAACAAAGTTTAAATAAGCCATATTTATGATATTGTGTAAAATCGGTGGATTCTTGGCAAATGGAAAGTCAGATCCTAGCCCAATAAATGTGGAAGAGAGTTGGTGCCAAGGAAAATGAGAGATGTTTGTGGTAGAGCAGGAGAAGTGAGAAAAAATATGTGACCACAACACCCTGTGTTTGGGGAAGAGTTTCTACCCTGCCTGTGAGTCTGATTTCCTCTTCAAGGTCACCATTACTGAATGAGATTGTTAATATGCTTCTAAGGGGGCTTCTGCTTCAAAGCAAGCTCAGTAAACCCAGCTATCATATTATTTACTTTGCTAATATCCTTTGAAAACCTTATGTTAATAGGATTGTGGAACAGTAAAAATTTTCCAAGCTCAGTGACAACAAACCTGCAGCCAAGTTCTGCCAAATACGACTCTGAAACTTTTGAATATTCCTTATTCTTTCATTTGCATTGACTTGCCACTGCCATTACTCTCCTGGGCTTTTCTACCCATATCCAACTGATTTTTCTATCTACATTTCTCATCTCTGCCATTCATCCTTCACACTGCCACCACAAAACAGTGTTAAAATTATTAGTGATCTACATAAAAATAACTAACTATTCACCATCTAAAAACAAAATGCATTTTTCTCCCCATGGTACTCAAAACATAAAAAACTGGTCCCAACTTTTTTTTTTTTTTTTTTCATCTGCATCCTTTATTGCTACTCCATCCTCCATCATCCCACCGCTCCATTATCTTTTCCAGTTTGAGGGCTGGATAAATCACAGCTTTCTGTGGACTATTCTGCTATGCATTTATGTAATCTTGATGTTGGCTGGTATCTCCCTACCCTTAGATATTTTGGAAGTTTCGTTATAGCTCTAAATTATTTACTTCTCCTTTCTGTAAAAAGATCAAATCTTTCTACCACACTGAGATCAGGCCTTGCTATGTGACTTGTTTGACCAACGAAATGTGAACAGAAGTAACATTTCTTTGCAGAAGCTTTAAGAGCCATGACATAATTCTGACACTATTCTTCTTCTTTTGCCATGAGAACAGCATGTCCCAGTTAAGGGCTGTTCCCTCAGCTTAGATGACAGAATGGAACTCTGCGGTACAGAGCTAAAGTGAACCCACACCCAACAGGAAACACAGGCTAGATCGCCTTTGCAAGCTACTCAGCAAAAGTGGACTGATGCAGAGATCTGGTTAAATGAGGTCCCAATACTAGCTCCAGGGCTGTGGCAATTCAAAGTCCTCCCCAACTTTTCATGGCTTGCTTCCTCTTACATACGCTTCTCTGGTTCACTTCAACGAGTGCTACCTGAATTCCGTCCCATATAAAACCTACACTCAACGCACAGCCCCTTTATAGTTCTCTGTAAGAAATCTGATCATTCTCAGGAGTTTAAGAGGTTGGCGACATTCAGGAACATTTCTATGGTTGAGCGATTGGATGACGTCTCGCAGTAAACAGTCTTCTGTTCACGCCGTCGCGGCTCCCCATATTCCACAGCCATCCAAAACCTTGCTGCAACTCGGGACTCTCTCCGCCTCCCACAGTGCTGCCCTGGGACGGCGGGGCGGCAACGCACTGCTCTGGCGTCTCTGTCTTGCCCCACAGAGCAGCGTGTTTTCCCCAGACGTATTCCCATTATTTATTTAAACCAAAATTCCATTTGCTATGAAACCATATTTTAATGCTATTACAAATAATGTTCTACCTTGACAGATAATACCTAAAATCCTATCAGACTTTTCCACTGCAAAAGCACTTTCAAATCCATTATCTTATCATATCATCCCTATGTTTCCCTCCATCTCTGTGAAGGCAAGTGCCTTGACTCATATAACATGGAGTCTGCAGCTCTTTGCACAATGCCTGACATATAGTGGGCACTCAGTCAATATCTGTGGGTAAATAATGAATGGATAAAAGAAAACATGAGTATAGGTATTAAGTGACAAGCCAAGTATCTAAAGGTGCTTTTGCTTCTAAGGAA
Source organism: Eschrichtius robustus (assembly GCF_028021215.1). Taxonomy (NCBI): domain Eukaryota; kingdom Metazoa; phylum Chordata; class Mammalia; order Artiodactyla; family Eschrichtiidae; genus Eschrichtius; species Eschrichtius robustus. Next base: position 12,810,459 of record NC_090838.1, read on the forward strand.
GCTAAGTAAACCCTGCTGCCATATTATTTACTCAGTTAATATGCTTTGTAAACCTAGGTTAATAGGATTATGCATAAGTAAAATTTTGTCCAGCTCAATGACAACATAAGGGGCAGAAGTGGGATTTCAGCTAATGTCCCTGATTCCAGTCCCCACGGCCTTACTGCGCTCTGCCTCTGCCCCAGACGCACAGCACTTTTACTATGGAGGGGTGTGGCCAGAGGTAGGGTGAACACAGCCCTGTGATTTCAAAGAGAGGGTTAAAGGGTCAGACAAGAATAGAACTAAAAGGTTCTCAAGGTTACTTACAAACTGAAATTTTAATGAGAAGTCTAAGAATAATCTGAGATTTGCTATAGGTAGCTGTAAAACGGGATTTTTCCTCTAGAACATATTTTGTTTACATTCATGAAACTGTGTGGAGGCAGATCTTACAAATCCAGCTCACCTGGATGTGCCAGAGGGACAATCTAGAATGAGATGTTAAAGTCATAAATTCTACCAGCAAACACCGTCTTCCTCACTCTGCGACAATAGATGACAAGTTGTTTTTGCCTGTTAAATAATTCATCCTCCTCAGTGTTTACAAGTTGACAAACACAAGAAGGTCTACACTTTCATAATCACACTAAACTCTCCATTTTGAAAGCCTAGAGTCAGTTTTTGTGAATGCACAGGTTTATTATTCCCTGGCTGTTGTCACAGAGTGAATAGAGTCATAATTCTTTCCTAGAAACATATAATCTGGAATCAGATGACCTGTATAGAGGTTTTAGCTCAACTACTTATTGACTGCGTGACCCGGGGCAAGGCACACAAGTTTCAGGTTTGTGATCTCTAAAGCAGGATTACTAATAAACATAAGTGAGCAGTGAGGATCAAATGAGATAAGACAGTGACTTACAAACTCTATTCTGTGGAGACTCAGAGGTGGGGAGAGGCCAAGGAAGAGAAGCCACAGCCCCTTCCCCATCCTCCACTGCTTGGACCAGAGAAAGTCAGCTTTTAGCTTTTCAGATCTCAGCTTCAGGCCTTCAAACCTCCAATTCAATTTTTTGTCGACCACATCTGTGGTTGCTTCCAATAAGAACACTCTCTCGCAATTGTCCGATGCTGTAGAGTTCCCAGAGCACATCCGTATACGTTATCTCATGTATAATCCTTACCATGACACAAGAAAATTCTCTCTCCCACTTGGGTGCTGAAAGACTGAGCCCCTAAAAGATTAGGTGACTTGCTGTAGTTCCCAAGATGAGGCAGCAGTAGCTCCCAACCAGAGAGAGGCGTGCTCTTCCTGCAACTCTGGGCGGCCTTCACACATTCCTGTTTTCTCCAGTACATAAGATACCATCTTTAATTTGAAAACTATTTGCCTTTTCAGATGACCTATGGTCTCACAATAAACAAGCCACATTTTCATTTTTCTTCAGAGAATGAAACTTCTGGCTTATCTTAAGAAGAAGGTAAAAGCATTGATTAAAAATCTGATAGAAATTATAACACAGCCCATGTTTCTCTTTGTAAAGCCATAAAGAACACATTGTCCCCAGAGCGTGGACAATCCTGGCCCCAGCAGAACACACTGGGAGGGACAATTGTGACTAGATGGAGACAGCAAATGTATCAGCAGCAAGTGTCACAGAATTTTCTTGTCAATGATACTAACTTTCTTCTCATTTAAGAGGAGCAACTATCTGGAATTTTTTTTCCTAGTTAACATTCTCTGTCCATCTCCACTGTAATCCCAAATGTATGGATATATTAAGACATTTTCTCTACTCACTGAATTCATTAACTCATTCATTTATTAAATAAGCAGTAAGTACTTATCCTATGCAGGACATGGGGCTAGGAATTGTGAATACTGAATTTATAATAACCAGTTCCTGCCATCAAGATGTTCACAGTCTTGCTAGGAGGAAGTCACATGTATAAATACAAAGCAGAATGAGGTAAGTGCATAAGAGAGGTACAAAGAGTTCTGAGAATGCAAAGAGGAAAGACCACTTTTGACCTAGGTTATCAGTAGCAGTTTTTGAGGTGAGACAGTCCAGGTGCTGCAAGTTCATGAATAGACAGAATCTCACTAGGTGAAAATGGGGGAGAGTCTATTCATGTTGGAAGGAATGGCAAGGCCAAGGAGACAGTCTGAAAGGCTTGGAAGAAGCAAAATGTGATATTAAAAAATATCAGATTGTACAGTTAAGGAGTCTAGAGTTCCAGCTCCAACTTACTCATCAGCTATGTGATCTTGGACAAGTTATTCGATCTTCCTTTACCTTAATTCAATCATTTTTAAAACAGAGATTAGATGTCTTGTTAAAAAACATGGACCTTCAAGCATTGTTTCAGTTAACTTTTGAGGTTCAGTTTTAAAGGCCCCTGATAAGGCTTGTTACTAATTTAGATACATTAACTGGCATAACTGATAGGCTTCGAAGGGTTGGGCTGATATGAGTGAGCTGATAAATAACCATTTAAAAACTGGACTTCCACATTAAAGCCAACTGTTAAAAAAGGTAAGATAAAAGATTTTACTAATGCCCATGAAAATAATGAATTAAATGTGATTTCAAAAGTGCAAAGGCTTGTATTTACCTAATATTATTCCTTGCATTACTCTAACAGTCTTTTGGGGAGAATGAAACTTTCCTATCTCCTTTAAGAGATGTTATCCATGTTCTTATATTAAGAGGAAGTAGTACTCGCACCTCCATAATGAAAATTAAATTACAAGAATCAAGATTGAAATCAAAGACAAGTTTCTTTGTAGAAATTGACAGGCTGATTTTGAGATGTATACAAAAATTCAAAGAGTCGAGAGTAGCCAAGACAGCTTGAAGAACAATGTGTGAAATCTTAGTCTAATGGATATTAGATTCTTAAACAGGTAAGGGTTTGTTTTTATTTTTCTTTTCTCTCTCTTTTCTTGCTGCCTCTCCACAATACACTAAAATTGCCAGAATGTTTACTTTTTATCCTGGAGAAATAATCTTTTGGTGTCCTCAAGCTTATCTCAAGTTCTCAAGTATTCCCTATGGTCATCATTGGCTCTGCTCCGTATGTAAACTTGCATAGCAAAGATACTTCACTTTGAAAAAAACTATTTCCAAGTTCCTCATCCAGGACAGGAGGTTTAATGAGACAAAATGAACTTCTGGAAGTATCTTAGGAACCAATTAAGAGTGAGAATTTTCATAAAAGGAATCCAAATCAGAAAAGAAGGAGTAAAGCTGTCACTGTTTGCAGATGACATGATACTATACATAGAGAATCCTAAAGATGCTACCAAAAAAATGCTAGAGCTAATCAATGAAATTGGTAAAGTAGCAGGATACAAAATTAATGCACAGAAATCTCTAGCATTCCTATACACTAATGATGAAAAATATGAAAGAGAAATTAAGGAAACACTCCCATTTACCACTGCAACAAAAAGAATAAAATACCTAGGAATAAACCTACCTAAAGAGACAAAAGACCTGTATGCAGAAAACTATAAGACACTGATGAAAGAAATTAAAGATGATACAAACAGATAGAGAGATATACCATGTTCTTGGATTGGAAGAATCAACATTGTGCAAATGACTATACTACCAAAAGCAATCTACAGATTCAATGCAATCCCTATCAAACTACCAATGGCATTTTTCACAGAACTAGAACAAAAAATTTCACAATTTGTATGGAAACACAAAAGACCCCGAATAGCCAAAGCAATCTTGAGAAAGAAAAACGGAGCTGGAGGAATCCGGCTCCCTGGCTTCAGACTATACTACAAAGCTACAGTAATCAAGACAGTATGGTACTGGCACAAAAACAGAAATATAGATCAATGGAACAGGATAGAAAGCCCAGAGATAAACCCACGCACATATGGCCACCTTATTTTTGATAAAGGAGGCAAGAATATACAATGGAGAAAAGACAGCCTCTTCAATAAGTGGTGCTGGGAAAACTGGACAGCTACATGTAAAAGAATGAAATTAGAACACTCCCTAACACCATACACAAAAATAAACTCAAAATGGCTTAAAGACCTAAATGTAAGGCCAGACACTCTAAAACTCTTGGAGGAAAACATGGGCAGAACACTCTATGACATAAATCACAGCAAGATCCTTTTTGACACACTTCCTAGAGAAATGGAAATAAAAACAAAATAAACAAATGGGACCTAATGAAACTTAAAAGCTTTTGCACAGAAAAGGAAAACACAAACAAGAAGAAAAGACAACCCTCAGAATGGGATAAAATATTTGCAAATGAAGCAACTGACAAAGGATTAATCTCCAAAATTTACAAGCAGCTCATGCAGCTCAGTATCAAAAAACAAACAACCCAATCCAAAAATGGGTAGAAGACCTAAATAGACATTTCTCCAAAGATATACAGATTGCCAACAAACACATGAAAGGTTGCTCAACATCACTAATCATTAGAGAAATGCAAATCAAAACTACAATGAGATATCATCTCACACCGGTCAGAATGGCCATCATCAAAAAATCTAGAAACAATAAATGCTGGAGAGGGTGTGGAGAAAAGGGAACCCTCTTGCACTGTTGGTAGGAATGTAAATTGATACAGCCACTATGGGGAATAGTATGGAGGTTCCTTAAAAAACTAAAAATAGAACTACCATATGACCCAGCAATCCCACTACTGGGCATATACCCTGAGAAAACCATAATTCAAAAAGAGTCATGTACCACAATGTTCATTGCAGCTCTATTTACAATAGCCAGGACATGGAAGCAACCTAAGTGCCCATCGACAGATGAATGGATAAAGAAGATGTGGCACATATATACAATGGAATATTACTCAGCCATAAAAAGAACCAAAATTGAGTTATTTGTAGTGAGGTGGATGGACCTAGAGTCTGTCATACAGAGTGAAGTAAGTCAGAAAGAGAAAAACAAATACCGTATGGTAACACATATATATGGAATCTAAAAAAAAAAAAAAAAAAAATGGTTCTGAAGAACCTAGGGGCAGGACAGGAATAAAGATGCAGATGTACAGAATGGACTTGAGGACATGGGGAGGGGGAAGGGTAAGCCGGGACGAAGTGAGACAGTGACATGGACATATATACACTGCCAAATGTAAAGATAGCTAGTGGCAAGCAGCTGCCTAGCACAGGGAGACCAGCTTGGTGCTTTGTGACCACCTAGAGGGGTGGGATAGGGAGGATGGGAGGGAGGCGCAAGAGGGAGGAGATATGGGGATATATGTATATGTATAGCTGATTCAATTTGTTATAATGCAGAAACTAACACACCATTGTTAAGCAATTATACTCCAATAAACATGTTAAAAAAAAAAAAGTGAGAATTTTCAAAAGACAACGTAAATAATCCACCAAGAATTCGGAAGAAAAATAATAATACTTTGTTAGTCTTTAAAGTCACAAGTAATAGAAGGGAAATATTTTTCACCAGAATGATTTTATTTGATTGTAGCATCTGGTTTTTTATGAAATGCGTAAGTAAACTTCAGAGAAAGGGAGGAGAAGGAGGACATAAAATTGGGAAACGGAATAACTCAGAGTTCGTGAAAACCTGATATCACAATAGTATTGGGTCCATATGACAAATCTGTTATGTATACACAATGAGCAGTGGTGTTCTAAAATAAGCATAGATCGATCCATATTATGTCCTCATTATTCCACTTCATGTACTCTACCTTCTGGCCAGCCACACGTACTCACTGTTCTTCACATAGGCCCCAGATCATTTGCCTCCATATACTTCCTCTCTCTACAATCCTCAATATTCCTCTTTGCATTCACAAAAATACCAGGCCCAGGCCCAGGCCCAGGTAACCTTTCCATTTATTTAATTTTAAAATAAGTATTCTACTCACATGTATCAAAGTTTCACAGTCTCCCTCCCACTACTATTCCCCAGCTACCAGTTACCTCCACAGAAGTGACCAAGAGTATATTTCCCTGTGTGTTCTTCAGTCAAGAGGGATATTTTATAAATATGGGTGTATGTTTTTATATTTTACACAAACATGTCGTATTAACTGTATGTTGCCTTGGGCAAATTATTTAACTTTCCACAGCAGTCTCCTCATCTGTAAAATGGGAGAAAAATAATACTACAGGCATCATAGTGTTGTTCTGAGGATTAAATAAGTTAACAGTCTCTCTCTCACACACACATACACACACACACACACACATATATGGCAATGTTAAAATGGCCTTTAAAAGAAATTTATAGGCAAAATGGCAGCGTAAATAGATGTAAGAGCGTCTCCTCCAATTCCAAACCACCAAAACTAGAATTTATTTTTATTGCTCAAATTAAAGAGGAGGGATTTTCTAAGTCTCAGGAATGAAGAAGGAACATTAGATGTAGTAGTGACCCCTACTTGAAGTTATGGAGCTCATGGGGAACTGGAATCTGAAACACACATTAGGGACCAGAGCTTTAACTTCCACATGGAAGCTAGAATTGGGGCTAGAGATCCCACATGTCATAGGAATCCAGCAGTGGACATCAGCTGAACTGGAACACACTTGTCCATTTCCCAGGATCACAGAAAAAGAGCAAGTCATTTATTCCAGTCTGTGATTGGAAAGAGAATCAACCACCAGAAATTAAAAACCTAGTTTTATCCCAAGTTTATATTAACTGAGTATTATTTCCAAAACTCTGGAGACAAGAACCTAGCCTAAAAGTTGGTTAGCAGTGGATAATCCCGTGGAACTGGCAGGGTCATCCGTGAGATCTTTCAATAGGGAGGCTTCTAGTGACCAAAGCATATGTGAAAATTTTATGAAATATCTACAATGTTAGTTTAGAAAAGCATAGCACCAAGAAAGCCAGCCTATGGAATTAACAAATGGAAGGATTTACACTGCGGAAATAGAGATGGCAAAACTTTACAATAAGTATATGTGAAATGTTCAAGGTAATAAAAAAATGTAAATATTCAAAAAGAAAACAAAAGAGATTATAAAACCAAAAGAAGCCAAGTGAAAATCTATAAATTAAAAAATAAGGAGAATATAACAATTCAGGGAAGTAATAATGAATTTGGAAGGCATAACTGAAAAAAATAACAAAAACATAATACTGAAAGTTAAACAGGGAAAAAATGTGAGAAAGAAGTTAAGAACATGAAGAGCAGGTGTAATTTCTAACATAACTTTAAGATGAGTTCCAGAAAAAGAGTAGAGAAAATGGGAGAGAAGTAATATGAAGAAATTTGAAGAAATAATGGTTCTAATTGAAGGCAGACATAAGTCTTCAGATTTAAAAGGCACGGTACAAAACACTATAAATCAAGCAGATATACTTCTGTGTATATTCAGTGACATGTCGAGTTTCAAGAATAGATAGAAAAGCTTTAAAGCTAACAAAGAGTAAGAAACGTTTACCCACGAAAGAAAAACAATAAAGAAGACAGTAGAAGTATCATCAGCCACCATTAATGTAGAAGAAAATGAAAAAAAAAAAAAAAGTTTTACAAATATGTGTAAATATACCAGTAATCACAATAAATATACACATACTAAACTCACCAGTTAAATAAAAGACCCTCAGCTTTAGGCGGGATGAACCAGTCAATAGTAGACAACTTCTCCCTCCTAGAACAATGTTAAAAGCCAGATAAAAAACAAAAATCATCTGCTTGAAGACAGCTGAGGCAAGAGTAGCTAGAGAAGCTATGACTCCCAAGAGAGAAGAAACTCTGAATAGTGACCTTTACGCAGTGCTCTTGAAAGACAAAAATGAAAGTACAAGATATACCAGAAAAGGAACTTGCAGACTATTGTATTAATGAGCCAAAGATGGCCTCTTTGTGTTGGCCCCTAGGTTGTTTATTTCTTCACTACAGGCTGAGACCCTTAGCTCAAAAGCCTGACTGCTCCAAATTCACATTTTTACAGATCCAATTATTTTAAAAATAGCTGAAACATGCAGATTTTTAGCCACTTAGAGTCTGCCTGCTTTGCATACCCCACAAAACCTCCCTGGACAGTTACAAGTCATAAGGCCCCAAACCACTGTTCTCCTTTGGAGCTCCCTGACCCTGATACTCCCCACCCTGCTGCTAAGCCTCCTCTCTGATTCTTCTGCCACTTAGGAGTTCCCCTAACCTCCTCCCTTTCTGGCTGGTGGCCTCCATGCTGTAAGTCTCTGGAGGGTCTCATACAGTGAGGAGCTTCCCATTTCATGCCACCCTTTCCAAGTGCCATTGAATAAGGGTTGTTGTGTGTTACTGCCTTTCATGGTCATATCTTTTAATGTGATTAGCCCCAAATCCCTCAAACTCCTTACACAGACTACTCCAGGCTCTCAGTTTAAAACTCTTGAAAAGCCAGGAGTGAATTAATAGTAAGCCCAGCCTTGCTAGGGCTCACATTGGGACAGTCCCTGATTGAATGAAAGTAATAATCTATCCCTATCTACTAGCTAAAAAAAGAATGAGCCCATTCTAGAGGGAAAATAACTCTAAATACTTTCAGTATACAACCTTTGTCATTCAATCAAAAATTAATAGATATGCCAAAAGAAAAAAACTATACAACTGGAGTCCATGGGGGGGGGGGGGGAAACAGTAGGAACAGATACACAAGTGATGAAGATATACTTCATAAGGATTTTAAAATAGGAGAAAACAGATATGATTGTGGAGAATTTACTAGAGAATTGTAATCTACAGGAAAAAAATAGAAGTGCTTCCACTGACAATTTCTAAATCTGAAATTAGGTTAGATGAATACTGTAAACTAGAGGTCCAGAAGGATAGGAGAAAAAGAATGGAGAAGAAGAGAGAATGACTGAAAATTTTTTTCTAAAATATACTATCCCACAGATTCAAGTATCTCTGAAGATTTTAGAAAAGAATATATACAAAGAAAACTGACCCAGAGCACATAATAGACAAACTGGTGAAAAACACAGGAAAAGAGAAACATTTAGAACTAGCTAGAGAAATAAGGATGCATTACCTACAAAGGAGAATATGAAACTGCTGACTTCTTGATGGAAAAAAGAAAGAAAAGATATATTTAAAATTCTGAAAGAAAAAAAAATGCCAAATGAAATTCTATATTCAGTAAAAATGTCATTAAAAAATGAAGACGAAGTTATCATGTTTTTAGATAAAGAGAGAATCTTCCACCAAGAAACCTGCACTAAAATAAATCTACTAAAGAGAAATGCTCAAACAGAAGGAAAATGATCTCAGAACCTAACATGTAACTGCAGATTGAAATAAAGAGAAATAAAACAGATAAATAATTAGGTAGATATAAATGAATATTGAGTATCCAAAATAATGATAATAATTGTGGGATTTTAAATGTATATAACATTAAAACACACAATAAAAAACATACACCCTCACACACTCACACTTACAAAAATAAACAAATACACATAGAAGAATGACCAGAAAGAAATATAAAATGATAGCACTGGTAATTGTTCTGGTCTGTTGGTGAGTTGCAAGTAATGCTTTTTGGATAAATGATTTTAATTTTCTTTTCAGGGTATATATCTCTGTAGTCTCTGTGTGACCCACAAAACAGGTAAAAATCTCTACCTTACCTCATGAAGCTAGTTGGGGAAACAAACATGAAAAATACTTAAAGAAGTAAAATATATAATAGAGCAGATGGTAATAAATCTACAAGCAAAGGAAATACACACACATTTAAAGATGCTGATTACCAAAGAGTGGGAAACTCGGTAAACAGCCCTTGCAGCCCACTTTACAGAATGCTATTCAAAGAGCCAGATTTCCCCCTCCACACAGGCCCACGCCCTACCCCCACTACCTCCAAGATCTGGGGGCTTTAGAAATCCCCCAATGGATGATCAGGTTTGCCCTGTACCCTGCCCCGCCCAGGGACTTTTCTGGTTTTAATATTTGAAAATCCTGTATCCCAGGAATCCCCTCAGTATCGGCCAAACCAGAACAGTTTGTCAACCTGCAACCTAAAAATAAAACCATTTGCTCACTCTGTTAGTTTACAGAGCTGTCACCAATGAAACTGTTGCCTTTAGAAGCTGTGCTTATTGGTCACAGCATCTGCCTCTGGATGTGGTATTCAAAGTTAGAATAACCCCTTCACAAGTCATGGAGAAGAACTGAGATGTCTTCAAGGAATAAATTAAAACAGTACAGTGGCATACATTCTATTGTCACCACTAAGCCCTAAAGTAATCCCACATATCTCTCTCATTATCCTCAGTTTTTCTTCCTTAATGTTGGATAAAAACATACCCTCGCTTCTTGTCAGTGTTGTCTCTCCTGAGAATTGTTCATCCCCCCTTTCTAAGCATGTTTTGTAGTAACTGCCATATCATTTTCTGAGCATAGATAACAGATGACCAGGGAACTAGGCATTTCACACATATAATCTCATTTAATTTCAAAGACAATCCTGCAAGATATATATTGCAACTATTTTACAGATGTGGTAACTGACATTCAGAGCAGTTCAAACAGCTAGCAAGGGCCAAGACGGAGAGGAAAACCATGGTCTGTCTAACTGCAAAGTTCAATTTCTTAATAATTTATCCTAAAATTTACTTTAAGAAGCTTTATGAGTCATCAAACATGAAACTGGGGTTTTAAAAGTGATTAATTCTTATACCCTTTAGTTTTTTATCATACAACGCTATCTGTTCTGAGCTGAATAGACTTAAATATGATCTAAATTAGAGGATCTATGCATCCATTTCACTCAGGCACACAAATGTCTCTCTGCTATACATTGCTCTCTAAATAGAAATTGCTTTAGATAAAAAATTTTAATAGCTGAAATAATTATACAGTTTCTAGGTGAGTCATTCTGCAACTTTTAGTCTTTGGGAAGATTCTGTATTTCTGGTTATCTGCTATGAAATGGTTTCCAGCTACCCACTTATGTCCTTGGTAAAATTACAGCCCATTATTAAACAGTTTTTTTACTCAACACAGTTGATTTATTTATGCATCAAGCCTATAGTTAAAGTTCACACTAAAACCAAAGATGTATTTTAAAGTTTTGTCAGGGCTTTTCAATAACTTCATCAGGCATTTAACCACATTTGACTAGATAGTACCCTGGGAAAAGATTAAATTTAGGCAAAAGATCTGTTGATTAAATTTAATTGAATTCCGCAAGTATTTACTGCCTTCCTCCTTCCTATACAGTAGGCACTCACCCTGCTTCCAAAAATACAGAGGTGAGATGTTGCTTCTGTCTCAACAAACTCTCTATCTACTTGAGAGACATATCAGCAAATAAATGCTCAAATGGAGTGGCAAATGTAGCAATAGAAGTGACACAGAGTAACATGTGATACTGAAGGTGGGGAAAGAATATCAAGGAGGGCTCCCCAGAAGTAATGATGCCTAAGCTGGATTTTGAAAACGTTGCTATGTGGAAATCCCCAGGATCTACTAATTGATTTGTTCCCTCTCCTTCAGTTTACTTCCAGTTTTGGTCAATCAGAATAATCACAGATGTCCCAGGATTTTTTTCTCATACATTCAATTCAGAATCAAATGTCATCATCCTGCTTTGTTTATAGTGCATGCATCCTACTGGGCCACTACCAGATGCTACTACTTTCTGAAAACGTCTCCTATCACAATTAGGCATGAACTTTCTCTCCCTTTAGAAATAACACTTAGATGCTCTGTTATGTCACTTATCAAAATCCTGCTTTGTGTTTGGGTTATCGGAACAATCGTTCTATCCTTAATAGGCGGTATGCTTTCTGAAAATTCAGAACAAACTTCATTAATATCACTACCTCTGTCTCCTCACATTCATTTACCCATTACTGACGGCAACACTGAGCCCAGTATCTGCAACAGAGTAGGGATTCCATAAACAGTACGTCTTTGAGAAAGGAGTTTTCGCCTGAGAGATGAGCCTTTGCATCCATTGGCAGGAAAACAGGAGAGGTTTTCACTCCTATAGCAGACATGTGTAGTATAAATGGAATTTTAAATAAATTCCAAAATACACAAAATCAATATTAAAATGTACTAAGATGTCCCCATGTAAATGGATTCTTTCATGAGAAACTAATAATTCAATAATGCTTAGTGTCTGATTTTTAGTCAGCAATAGAGGGACTGAAAGAAATTTCCTTTCTTGACTTGTCCCCAAGGCTCACACTCACTCATAGCACTTGGTTTATTTTAAGTTCTAGAATATAAAAGGGCTCCTGAATGCCTGGGATCTAGATGAAAGAACAAGATCTAAAAAAAATCAGAAAATTCAAGGAAAGAAAAGAACAAAAAAAAAGTGTCGAATGCTTCTGATGGTCAAGAAGAGAAAGGATTGAAGAAAAGTCATCAGGTTTTATGAGGAGGAGTCATTTGGCAAAATCAACCAAACATGACAACAAATTTATTTCAGCAGGGAAAGAGGGGAAATAAACATTTTTTGGAAAGATAAATAAATTTGGAAGATGTCAAGTAACTGAAATGTTATAATAGTTAAAGTTAGAATAGGATATTAAGCCCAGGAAATAGCTTGGCAAATAACCCAGTATCTCCAAGGACCCCATAAATGATTCATGTCTCCTCTTCAAAGGATCACAGTGCCAATTTCTTTTCATTGAAAAAGGTGAGATATTCTCATTTCCTTATTTTATTTAAAAAAACTGAAATTTAAAATGTAGGAACATAGCACATTCCTAAATTTCCCCCTTAATATTGTTCAAAATCTATAATTTTTATTCAAGTCTTGGCTGCCTGCCAAGAACTAAAACAAACCAAAAATATGCTAAAAGAATTTCTTAGGAAACTTAGATTATGCATTCCACTCTAGTGCACAGAACAGTTCCTTGTAAAATTAAATATCTCACTAAAGCTAATGGGGAAGGTTGATGAAAAGACATAAACTTTGTATTCAAGGTCATTTTCCACTTTATCCTTTTGATTATGTTCTATTCTTTTCTACAACCTGACATAATTTTTTTAATGAGAGAGATGGAAAATTACTTAGAAAAGATTTAATTTGTATCTATCATGAAACCACTTTAAATATATATTTAAGAACTTTGATCAGAAGATTTTATAAAATGAAAACAAGTCGAGAGAATTGCTTGAGTAACCTCTGAGGGAGCAGCCAGTATAAGTCATAGATAACCAAATATAGCTAGAACATTGTCTCAGTAATACTCAGTGTGAGATTGGATTATTATTTTTTTCTTTCTATCATAGCAGGAAATAAAATACAACATTGCGTTCAGAGCTTGGAAAATATCAAAAAGGTAAACTATCAAATTCCAGTGTATTAGTTATGGTAGGCAGACTGCTATAACAACTAAACCCTGAAGTAAATATCAGCTCAAGCACAATAGACCCTTGTCTGGTCCTAGACTAGTGTAAAGGTCAGTGGAATGGCTCCTCTCCACACAATCATTCAAAGACCTAGGCTGTCAGAAGCTCTGCTATCATGAACATGTGGTTTCCAAGGTCACCGCATCCATTGTAGGCAGCCAGAAGAGAAAAAAAAATCATGAAGGAATACAAGTGTTTATGGGTCAGGTCTGGAAGTGACATATTATTTTGCTCACATTTGCTGGTCACTTGTCTGCACATGGAGGTTGGAGTAGATTTGCAGAGCTGTATTCCCAAAATTGGTAGACACCTCCCATAGTAATTCTACAATGCCAAGGAAGGGGAACAAGTATTTGCTGGACAACTTTCCATCTCAACCACAATCCTGTACATTGCAGGAAATAGTACCAAGTATAAACACTTGTCAGTGGATCTGTTGCTGTGGGTAGCTGATCTGAAGTCAAATAAGTTTAGAATATGTCTTCAAGTTCCCCTTTCTCTTGCTTGTGGGTGCAAAGTTCATGCTTCTTGAAAAATTAAACATATATATATATATAGATATATAGATATAGATATATAGATAGCTATATAGATTGATATCTATATATCTATATATCCATACACTTGAAGCTGTGGGTAGGATTCAGGAAGATTTCCAATACAGAGTTAATACAGACCCAGTTACACAGCACAAATGATGAATTTTGGGTTAATGTCATAACCTGTTTTTTCATTGACAGCTTTTTATGTCATTATTCTACAGCATTATTTAAATGCTGCATGGTATACTACCATATAAAGTTACCATAACTTATTTAATATTGCAGTTAAAACATATAAATATATTCTATGATCCAGGCTCCATTCTAATTTTTATATCATATCTCGTTTATCCCTCACAACCATGCTATGAAGTGGGTATTTTTATTATTATCCCCAACTAAAAAATGTAAAAACTGAGATTCCATAACATAACAAAAGTTTTACAAGATCATATATTGATTATATTTTTATTTACCTGCTTCTAGAATCTTTGTCAGGTTCAACTCTATTTCCCAAGTAATAACTGCATTTCAAGCATTCCTTTGTGCTCTAATTCTTAACTTCGCCACAGAATTGGGAAGACAAAAGGAATTTAGATCAGCACAGAAAAAGAAAATCACATTTATAAGCCTGCACCATGAGATGCAGTTTATTGCAGCCCCCAAGCTAGTTTTTAGAAAAGACTTCCACATGATCTACGGCTTAATCCAGAAATGGACCAAGGAACTGGACTGCTGCCATGCAATGAATCTAAGAAGGCTATTTTAAAGTTCTTTTCTTGAGAGAACTCAGTAAAATAATACAGGCTTCAAATGATTGATTTTTTTAAATATGACAAAGTTTTGCTCCATAAAGAAAGCACTGAGTTTACTTAATAGACTTTAGGAGTCCATTATTATATTAATAATGTGCAGTTCTATTGCTGTTACTCATTCACAAACATGTTGCTGTGCAACGTTCACACCATCTGCAGGTAAAGCAGGTATCCTTTGGTCAGGGGAGACACTCACAGTCACCCAGTAGTAATATTGGGACTTTATCCTTCAAGTTATAGGCTTAAAGTCCTCACTTTTATTTTATCACTCCAAGCCTCCTTGCAATTTCTTTCCTGTCCTTCAAGTCACAGGGAGCCTTATTAGTTTTACAGGTGTATTGTTTTTCTGTTGGGTTAAAACAGTAAATGAGGAATTTGTGTTTCATACATAAATTCTTGTTTGATGCAAAAATACTGGCAACTATCTTAAACCTTAAAACAGTCCCAGAAACAGAAGTCAACATAAAGAGTTCAGAAAAGAAAATTGAGACAACTTTTTAATCCCCCTTGTGTTAGAGTAGTTTGGCATAAGTGTGGCATGCATGCTTAAAGGAGGGAAAGATCATGCTTATTTGGAGGGATGATAAAAATCTTCTGGAGAAAGTTACGTTTTTTAAATGGGTCTAGATGGAGTGCTGAAGGAGAGTCCGCATGTAGAAGGCCATAAGACACAAGGTCTATGTGCCATAGAGTTTGTATCTAAATTCACTGAAAACTTTTATATGAAGAATGATATATTTGATACACGTGGGGACTCAGAAAATAAATTTTGATCTACACGTTTAAGTTGGCTTGGAAGAAACTTCTGTTAAGAATAAAGAGAAAATAGCACAGCTGTACTTCAGTTTTTTAACATAACAAAATATCAGTGGGGAGGGAAGGGTGGGTCAGGATAGTAGACATAATATGGAAATAGAATTTGTAAAATTCATGAATTGAGCACAGAAATTGAATAGGCTTTTAGAGCTATTAATACACCAGATTCAAAGAGGGCCAACTATTGAAAGTTTGGGTATTGGTAAGATACTTCATATATCTCTAAGATTCTCCATTAGAAAATATAAAAGTTTCTTCATTTATCGATTCAATTACTTTCTCTATATCCTGGTAATGTGTCCATTTTTCCAAGAAGGAATTCAAGGCGCAGTGAAGCCACATAACTGGGCAATTGAATGTGCTCCAAACTCAGCTAAAGTTGCCTGGCCTCCTGGTTCTTCAAATGACAGACCACTGAATCACTTCATATTTTCTAAGAAAGCCAGGTGGGATGTTTTAAATGTACTTGTGGAGTTCTCACTTGAATAGCTCTCCTTTGGGAAAGATTAATTAAGAGATAACAAGTAGAAGTCCTTCATATCATATCAATCTCTGCAGGTAGAAAGGATTATTATTTTAGCTCTCCACCTTCTGAACTCATCTAAATAAGATATTCAACACCACTGATTAGATAGTAACTATTATGCACTCGCTTTGGAACGCAGGGTGGCCTTGCTTAAGGAGAGGCAGCAGAGAAATGCATAGGGTTAAGAGTGTGGGCTCTGATACCAATCTTCTCAGGTTTAAATTCTACTTCTATTATTCTACTACCCATGTGACCTTGGGCAAGTTACTTAATATCTCTGTACCTCAGATTCCTAGTCTATAAAACTGAGATGGTAAGAATATCAGCTATTAGATCCTTCTGAAGTTCGAGGCACTCTTACCTGTACTGGTTAGAAGAGTGCCTGTCACATAACATGTTGAGTATAACATGTATGCACCTGGTTTCCCTAACTAAACAAGTAAGCTCCTTGAGAAAAGGGAAATGACTTAAGTAATTAATTTTGAACCTCCTATGATTTCCAGCATAATACATTTAGGTTGAATGAAACAAAACCATTCTAGAGAGCTTTTTTGGTCTGCAGAGATTCTCTGACAGCACAAGCACTCAGTAGATGGCAAGGTCTAAAGGAGCAATAAATTTTTCTCATTGAATAGAGGAAAATCCAGAATTCAGGATCCCCAGGAAATTGAGAATGTTCACAGGGAGTTGCTTTTGGTTATCATTACTTGCCTTCATATACTTTAAGTGAACTGCTAAATGCCACACTGAGGCAATAAACCAGTTAAATATAGCTTGCTCCAAGAAGCTGGCCCTGAAAAGAAATTTTCTGTTAAAAGCCAGCTTTTAACGTCACAAGCAAATCTATGAAGGGATTGAAGAAAAGGAACTTCGATGCTTGAAAGAACGTAGAATTCAGTCAGCCAGACCTGCATTAAAATCTAAGTTCTACCCCTTCTCAGCCATGTGACAAACATAAGACCCATCCATCCTCATATATACCCAGTCACAGACACACACACACACACACACACACACACACACACACACAATTAAATAGGTTTCCTAAGGCAAGAATTTAATGCATCTCTCCAGCCAATAATGCACATAGGTAGTGACTATTTATACACATCACATACTTTTCTGAATGTATACTTAAAACTTATAAAATAAAAATTAAAATTTCTACAACGGTTAACCTTAAATATCTATCACTTATTTTGACCTTAATATGACAACTCATGCATGTTTTCATGAATGATATGATTCTAAGCATTTTTTTATTTGATTAAATAAGCTATACATTTATTAGCTTTTTAAAAAATACGTTTTAAAGCTTTAAAAGGTGTAAAAATGGCTAGATCATGAATTAGATCTCAAAGAAGTATAGATTAAATGTTAATGATACTTTAGGAGAGAGATCAAACAGATTACAGGATAGAGTTGAAGCTTTTGGTGATAAAGGACAGAGAACTCTGATGAAAGAAAAAGAAGTGATGGGAATGAGAAGAGCTCTCCCTCCATACTAATCAGGAGGAGGAATCGCCCGAGCTGCAATGTGGATGAGCACTGCATAAGAAATTCATGTTATAGTGGCCTAGCTGCAGGGCAGATTACTGGGGACAAGAATTCACTAAATCAGGTAGCTCTAATTATACTGTACTAATCACTGCTAAGACTTGGTGAAGTGGAGTATGATACATTAGGCACAAATGATTAGCGACAAAATCCCTTTGACCTTTAGTTTCCTCATGTCTAAAATGAGAAGAATAATGACAACCTTACTTCTCCCTAGGAACTTGGCTGGGATGGTCAGTCATCACCATGGGGAGGGGAGTGGCAGCCCCTCCACCCACTTGGCAAGCACAACCCTGGGAACGGCAGAAACTTGAAAAAGGTTTCTCCTTGCTCTGCAGAGGAAGTCAGGTCTAAGTAAAGATGATGCGGCTGGTATTTGTTAAGTGTTTGCAATGTGCCAAAGGACTGTTAATGAGCGCTTTATGCATATTATCTATTTAATTCCCATGCCAACTTTATGATAAACATATCATAAATGTTCCTGGCCTAAGGATAAGAAAATCAAACCCAGAGATTTGGCCCAAAACACTTAGTTTAGTAAGTTGCAGGGCCCAGACTTGAACTCAATGAGTAGGTCAGTCCTTGACCTTAACCATGGCACTACACCATCTCTAGAAGAGATAGTTCCCCAGAAAGCTGAATTCTGAATCTCTCTGAAGAGGAGGTAATTCACCTTAAACCAGAATGCAAAGCCTCACCAAGAATGAATCACATGAATTCTTATAACACAAGGTTCTTAAAGCCTCAATGACCAGCTCAGCTTCTGATTCAGGAAAGTTAATGCACATACGAAAGGAAGTCCTGGTAAGACTGAGGACCAGGTAATCCGTGGAAAATGGGTTAAATAGAAGATAGGTGAGCTTAACTTGTGATGAACATTTATTTCATCTTTGTTCCTTTTTCAAATGTTATTTCTTGTGTTGTATTCAAAATTAATATATTGCTTATCCTTCCTACTGCACAAAGATTGCATTTTTTAGAAAAAGAACTAGTTGGGGTACTTTGACTCTGCACTTGCCTATGAATAGATGTCTGTTTTGTCTGAGTGAATCTAACAATAACCAAGGCACTTCCTCAGAAGGCCAGCATCAAAAATCAGCCATTTTGTGCAGGACCTCAAACATAATGGCAAGTAAACAATACAGAAGTTACTTGTGCAAGCAGCTATCCTAAGAGAAAAGGCTTTAATGTTATGGGTCAGCAGACCTGGGTTCGAGGGCATCCCAAATGGTGATTAAACGCTGCAGCTTGGCATGAGAGTTCTTCTCACTCTTCTCTCCCAGGATCACTGGACTGAGAGCTCTCCTGGGAGCCTTTATCTTCCTCACCACCAGACGTCAGGTCTCACGCTTCCATAAAAGGCCAGTTCAAATGCTACTTCTTCATCAAGCATGTCTTGATTGCTCTTCCCCTGTCTCTCACAGGCTAGAATGCTCAATGCACTTGGCTGAAGCAAAAACGTGAAATCATAAAGAGAGCTCACAGTATCCACTGAACCACTTGGAAAGGAAAATGTTACCGTTATGCCTAGACTGTGTGGATATTTGAAGTGAAACATAGAATGTAGAGATGTAAGTTATGAAAATAGAATGAGTTCACAAATGGTCAAGTGGTTTTTATCATTTGGGGGCATCTTTTCTGTGCCAGGCGCTAAGCTCGTGTGAGTAAACTATAAAACTAGACCTGAATATCAAATACATGGAAGTCAGCCAAGATAAGAAAACAAGACCTAGAAAGAATGAGCAGAATGCTATGAACATAAAAACGTAGAGACTACACCAAAGGAAGGGCAGCCATTCAGGGGGGAAGGACGGATGGATGAAAGAGCCCTCCCAACACACGTGTGCTTTACCCAATTTACGTAGCCAGGAATTCCGGACTAATCAAAGCAAGGTCACCACAGCGCTATACAGAGCAGGTGCCTGTTTGTCTGCAGCCTTTCCTTGACCCAGTGTTTACAACGGGCCAACTGCCTCTAGTGGCAGGTGAGGTGCACCTAGGACCGAGAAAGAAGCCAAATTTTTGCTGCATCCCTGCCCTTTCATTTTATTTATTTATTTATTTATTTATTTATTTATTTATTTATTTATTTATTTATTTATTTGGAGTATAAAAGCTGAAAGCATTTCCTCTAAGGTCAGGAGCAAGACAAGCATGCCACTTCCTGCAAGACAAGCATGCCACTTCCTGCCCTTTTATACACAGGTAAACGTCACCGTCCCTGAGTAGCTTACACTAGCATTCAATGCTCTTCCACATTTACATTTATACTTACAAATAGCACCAGTAAGACCACGTCCTCAGCTAGCGAAGACAAAGCAGAATCAGTGCCCAGGGATCTCAATAATTTCCTTGCCTCTGGGTAGCTCTCCAGCACCCCGTAAAACTTCTGTCCACCCAAGCAGCTTTCAGAAACAAGGCAAAAATCCTCCATATGTGCCTCAGCTATTAGGATGTCCCTCACAGACCTCCAGTTAAAGGGGCTAGGAATGACTGAGGTGCCCAACTACTATGCTCTGAAGTCTTTGCCTGACTTTGCACGAAGGCTCTGCAGGGATACGGAGACAGGTCCATCTCAGGGAGACTCAGTACTTCTTGGACCAAAATTGGCTTGAGGATCCTCCCACGTCCTTTCCCCACTTTCCTTAGGCTGCTCAGCAGACTAGGATGCTTTAACCTCCCCCCCATTTCTTCCCTCTCCTTCACTCCAGGTCACATTTCCAACAGTCCGATGGGCCTCCAACCTTTCCCAGCTCCCTCTTTACTTTCTCTCACAGGTGTTTTCTGTAATAAAGCACTTCTACATTTAATCCTATCTTGACACTTGATTCTCAAAAGACCCAGGATAATATTTTCTATGTACAGCTATACATTTGCTCATTTATTCACTTATTGAAGTGATTATTAACCATGTACTATATCTCAAGCATTGTGCTAAATACTGTAAGGGTACAAAAAGGAGACTTAGCTCCTGACTTCAAAAAGCCAGGGGGGGAGGCAAATAAATAGACATTTACAGTACATGGTAAGTGTTTTAATAGAGGGAACCACAGAAAAATGTGGAGGCTGATGATCTAGAACTGCAGAAGAGAAAGGAGGAGGGTTCTTATGGACTTCCGAGCAGAATTCTAAAAGAAGGAAGAGGAACTCTGCTTAAGTTGGTCTCCATTAAGGCTTGTCCCCTTGAGATAGATCTTAATGCTACCTTGTTAGGTGGGCACGTATAGAGAAAGACCTATGGGCACAGAGTCTTGAGGATGAGGCAGATCTATACCCCTGCTGTTTCTGAGTAGATTTTACTTACCTTTAGAAAATAACCTAACTTGCATAATCTACAGAAGCTGCCTAGCCCTTAATCCTCCAAAACAATAAAGGAGCACAAAAAAAACCTCTACTTCTACCAAAAAACCTATCGTCCCCGAAGTCATAATGTGCCAGAGCCATTAAAGTAGTAGTTAGTCCTCAAGCTTTATAAATATATATCAAAAGCCTGGATTTTTAAATGGAACTTTGTGTTTCATTAAAAATAAAGAATCTCGTTTAGGGGAAAAAGAAAAATTTTGGACTCCCTGGGAGGCAATGTAGGATGTGTGGATACAGCCAAAGCTGCACCTCATCCTCATGCCTAAGGCTCCATCAGTGTCCCATATCTGTTCTAGTTCCGGCACTGCCCGTCTCAGTGTGGCCTTGAACAGCTTGCTTTACCACTAGCCATGTTTTCTCATGAGTCTAATTATCTTCAAGTTCACTTCCAGCTCCGGCCTTTTAAGATTTTAAATTTAATTAACTCAAGAGCAAATGACAAGCTAGAGCTTCATGAGAAGAGAGTCTGCAAATGAAGACTCCAGGTGAAGAAAAGGTAATTCAGTACTTGGAGTAAGAGGAAACTTATGTGTTTGACATCAATTGGGTAGTTTCTGTGCCACTGAACGGACATAATCCTATGTCTCCTTTGTTGATAATTCAGAACAACACCTGACAGAAAATGTCCCCAGTATTGTGGGTGGGTAGCCAAAGCCCAAGGAGAATTTTAGATTCTAAGCAGCTACTGAAGGTGCAGCCTTAGCTGAAGGTGAGATTTCTGGGCCTCATAGTTACAAGGTGGACAAGTATTCTCCAAGGGCGGCCTCTTATACACACAATCACACTTCAAAGTGTTGATCTGAGAGCAGAAAGTGACAAGGAGTCCCCCCAGTGGGACCCAAATAAGAGAAAAACAGCCCTAAGTAACAGTCTGTGAATGAGATCAAAATATAATACTTTAAAATGTATTTCTCAGGAAAGTTGAACACTCTGAAGCCTAACACTCACAAAGATCACTAAACACATTTTAATGGAATGTGAGTCACAGATAAGAGGTGGGTGTGCAAGAGCAAAAGCAAAAAGTTACACTGGAGGCAAGGTTGGGTGTTGGGGATTTGTTTTTGAAACATTCTTGTTATTTTGTTAACACGAACACTCTTAGTCTTCCAACCCAGAATGTCAGGCCAGCGCCAACATCAAGTCACAAATCTAGGCCAAGTGTGTCTGTCTACACCCCTTGGAAACAGTGATAACTTTTAAAAATTAAAGATTATTTATTTTCAAGTCATAAGACTATAAAACATTGGATCTAGGAAACATCTCAGAAGTCAGCAAGTCCACGCCCCCTCATCTATTGGGTAAAGTCTAGGGATAAATGACTAGTCCATGGATATGCACTGGATTGGAGTCCGAGCTGAGGAGAGAATTCATGCCTCTGTTCCATGCTTTTCCTACGATAATTTGCTGTCTGTGTGGAGAATGATCCCAGGAAGCAACATCACTACATTCTCCCCCTTAGGCCAGACTGGTGGTCATCCTACCCAGGGTCATGATTTGCTGAGGGTGCTCAGCAAATGTTCGACAACCAGATGCACAGAGACCACCTTTACAGAAACACGGCCAAACCATGATTTGTAGTCGCTCTGAAAGCTCAAAATAAGCAAAGTGATCTGTTACATGCCACTAAGTAACAAAAGACTAAAAGAAAATGGCTATTTTTTTTTTAGTTCATGATCAGGACATTGTGGGAGCTCTACACCTGAAACAGGTCTCCTATTTCCATTTTTATCAAAGCTATCATTCAGTCAAGGCAAAGTTCCCTAATACACTTAAATATTTGCTTTAAGTTCTTCCAGGACAATGTTAAAAACTTCCCAGAAGTGAACTTTTTAAAGGAAACAACAGCCACTGGCATCAGAGTCCATCAGAACCTTCACCCTCTCTACAAAGTTTCTGCTTTGATCTTAACCAGCCCACAATATGCCCTTCTTCTCTGAAAGCAGGGCCCATTGGATTGAACCCTGCATGTCACAGAAAGCCACAAACTCATAATTTAGACAGAATTATAACTTATGAAAATACATGTAACTGGAGACCCGGAATGAGTCTGAGTAAGAATCACCCACCTCTAACGGTTAGAGCATCTGAAAACATCTCTATCTCCACTCATGATAGTGATCTCAGGCAGTCTCGTGGCTTTAAATATCATTTATGTGCAGATAACAGCAAATACACATCTCATCTCCCACCTCTTCCCTGGGCTTGACATCTATGACAGGCTGCATGTGTCCACCCCAAAATCCATGTTTTAAAGTCCTTAACCCCCGTTACCTCAGAATGTGACCTTATTTGGAGATAGGGTCTTTATAGAAGTAATCAAGTTAAAATGATGTTAGTACGGAGGGTCCTAATCCAGTGAAAGGAAAAGAAGGAAGGAAGGAAGAAAGGAAGGGAGGGAGTGAGGGAGGGAGGGAAGGAGAAAGAAAAAAAGGAAAGAAAGAAGGGAGAAAGGAATGAACTCATATGTATCTGAGCATATCAGTAAGATTATGGGGCAACCTTTCAGACAAGTAGCTCCATGAAGAACGAGGAACTTTCTGAGATTAATCCTAAGCGAAGGAAAAAGGCTTCCTGACATTGAGTCAATAAGCAAATCCTGAGTCATTAAGGGGAAAATTTGATCTGACTATAACATGGAAACTATCTCTAGGACTTATCTTCTGGCCCAGTCCTCACTGGATTCAGGGGTGCTGTATGTAAATTCTGAAAGAACCTTTATACTAAAATTCTATACAACTTTGGGACCCAGGTGCACTGCTGTAACACTGGGAAAGATGTGCATCTTTCACCACACATCATAGAGCAGCCTTCACATCTGGAAGGCTCAAGTATATTGGTAGAATCCTCGATAGAAACTGATATCACACTTTGCCCAGTGGAGTTTATAGTGTCCAGGGGGCACTGGGGACCTGTAGAGACCAGGGGGCCCAGCATAGCAACAGTAGCCAGAAAAACTGCAGTGGTAGGCAGAGCAAACACTGCACCCAGTAGGAGCAGAATTTTTTCTGGAAACAAGTAATGTACTCCCCAGGGACTTCTAGAAACACTTAGGAGGGCAATTGTATTATATAAGGTGTATGCGGGTTCGAGCCCTGGTCTGGGAAGATCCCACATGCCGCGGAGCGACTAGGCCCGTGAGCCACAATTGCTGAGCCTGCGCGTCTGGAGCCTGCGCTCCGCAACGGGAGAGGCCGCGACAGTGAGAGGCCCGCGCACCGCGATGAAGAGTGGCCCCCGCTCGCCGCAACTAGAGAAAGCCCTCGCGCAGCAACGAAGACCCAACACAGCCAAAAATAAATAAATAAATAAATATAAGGTGTACGTATAAGCCTGTGAAATTTCAGTTTCTATTCCTGTGACCTCGTTGGTACCCCAAATTTCTGAGTCCTGTGAAAGAAAATTCAGCATATATATGTGTAATATCTTCTAATGAAGATATCTGAGATATAAATCTTCCAAAGAATTAACATGATTTAGCTTTTTCCTACCAACTGAGGATTTTTATTAGGAATATTAATATGCTGTTATCTGCCCTGAAGTCTCTAAAGTATGTGATAGGATCGTCCCTCAACTGAATGTCCCTATGAGTACCTGTGTTTACTCTGTTAATTTGTGTCAGAAGACATATTTAAAATTAGAATGATCAGTTGTCACTTTTTGTTGCTGTCAATGTGCCTGCTGGTATAAAATGCATATTTCCTTCTACTATCTGTTTCTATTTTGCTTTAAGAAACCAAATCCCAGGCTACAATTCCTAGTAGCAATTCAACAGATACATGGATAAGAAAAGTCCCTGCCCTGTCCTGCCCTCACAAAGCTTACAATCACTTATTCTTTGTGGTATGAAGAAAAGCCTTTCAAGAAAGTTGGGGGTGACAGACACGAAGGGGCGTTACGTTTGTAATCAAATTTTAAGTGAGTAAAAAAATATATTTCGGCAAACAGCATTGACTACTTTAGAGGGGAATTTGTTTGCCACTCAGGTAGCCTAAATCTGTTGGTGTGGGAAGTAAAGCAGGACTTGAGAACCAAAAGAAAGAAGTGATCTGTCTGCACTGTCCTCTCAGGCCAGCATGCTCAGAAGCTAGGGCGAGTCAGGAGGGAGGAAGGTACAGGGTTGTTCTAGGGCCACTACCTCCTCCGTAACAGGAAGAAAGCAGAAAGTTCTTCGTTTTCTAGAACGTTTTCAAGAGACATCTTGAAAAGGAGCCACTGATCATAGTTCAAAGTCAAAGGAAGCCCTGGTCCCACGCTTCCTCAGCTCTTGCTAACAGGTTGAAGACAGGGAGTGAACAGGAAATGGTAGTCATGAAGGAACAAGGATATCAGCCAAAGCAAGAAGCAAGGGGATTAAAATGATATGTTTGTCATGGAACCCGAAGCACTCCTGGCACTAAGGCAGAAGTTAACAGAGCTCTTCTAAAATTCAAAAACTTTCATTTATGTATCCGTTTACGTAAGTGGAAGTTTCCAAAGAGGGGATCCTAAAGGCAGCCCTTGGCAGCCGGAGAAATAAGCTCAACAGAGCAGTGGTTATGGATCTGTGTCCAGGACCACCATCAACAGTGCCCCATTTTAATGAAGAACAGATAGGCAGGAAAATTTTAATGTTGTATATACATGTAGTGTGGAGACATAGGTAGAGCTAAAGATAGAGATAGGATGAGAGAGAGAGAGAGAGATTAGTGCCTGTGTTTCTATACTCAACAAACCTATTGAGCCCTAGCATCCTGTGATACTTGGGATAGAAATATAAATCAGACACAGGTCTGAGAAATTGTCACAGCCAAGAGGAACCTAAGGAGACACGATGACTAATCCTAATGTGGTATCCTGAATGCGATAATGAGACCGAAAAATAGCACTAGAGGAAAACCGAGTAAATCTGAATAAAATATGGACTTTAGTTAACAATAAAGTATCCATATTGGTTAATTGTGATGAATGTATTATACAAATGTAAGATGTTAATAATAGGGAAACTGGATGTGATATATATGGAAACTGTACTATCGTCTCAGTAATTCTCAAAATCTAAAGCTATTCTAAAATAAGAGGGCTGTTTTCAAAAATTGGATTACAGTCTGAATAAAATCCAAATCCCTTATTATTACCATCATGATCTGGCCCCTGCGCACCTTTCCCACTTGACCTTGCACCTCTCTCTCCTTTTTGCTCAATGATCTTTAGCCAGATGACTCCATCACATCATGTTCCTTTCTGTTTCAGGGCCACCGCACATATTGTTGCAGCCTCCTGGGATGTTCTTCTCATGACACCTGATCACTCAGGTCTCAGCTAACGTGTTCTCTCCTCAGAGAGAGGCCTGTCCTGAATCCCCAATGTACCTCGTATGCCCTCACTCGGATATCCACTCTCTCATACATTTATGTTCTCTTCTTTCTTAGAAGGTATTATTAGTTGGAATTCTCTTTTTATTAGAGTGCTTATTTAACATCTCTCTCTCACCACACATTAAGTTCCCGGTGGGTATAAGTTATTTCTGGCTTTTTCACCATTGAACACCCAGCTCCTAACCTAATGCCTTCCCTGTGATAAGTGTTCAAAAATACATGTGGAATCAATTAATTAAATGAGATATTGTGGGTGGGAGGGTCTATTTTAATACTTAAATCATTTTTTACATCCCTGTACACTAAGCATCCAACATAGTATCTATTATGCCATGCATATATACTCAATAATGATTTCTTTATTGTGCTAGATGCCTGGGTTACAGATATAAATCAGACACAGGTCTACTTTCAGAGGCCACTGATTAACAGAGAAGACTAGAAAGCAAATGAGTGATTATAATTCAGTGTGATACATGCCTTGGAAGCACTGAGGGTGGACATTTAGTCTGGAGGTTCAGTCTCCTTTCACAGAGTAATGCTGTACATTGAGGGCCAACTCTATCACTTGTGTTCTATCTGGCTGTGGACAAATAACGTCATAAATCCATGCTTCAATTTTCTTATTTCCAAGTTGATAAAAATGAACTAGAGACAATCCAAGATCCATTATCTAACATTCTTCAATTCTCACTGTGGTGCAAGTTTTACGAACTGCTCTTCAAATTTACAATACAAGGAGTTTACAAATGTGTGGTTCTTTATAAATAGGTAATTTCCTTAAATCTCCTATTTTCTCCCAAATAGTGGGAAAGCATGATGCCCAAAACTTTCAAGTTGTTTTCTGGTCTAAATGTTCTTCTTCTGGTAATCCTGGATCACACAGTGACAGTTCTTATTCCAACATAATTCATCTTAGTGGGCTTATGAATATTCAAACTAAAAATCTGGAAAGAAGTGTAAAGGGTGTGAAATTAGGAACCTTCCATTTGGTGATAAAGTAGACTCTGTGTTGTTCTCATAACAAGGGCCATGAAAGTTTCTCATTGCCAATAAATAAATTTTCAACTTCTGTGAGCAAAATCAGCCACAAAAGTTTTGGCTCTTTTTTTTTTTTTTGAATTTTTGAATTTTATTTTATTTATTTTTTTATACAGCAGGTTCCTATTAGTCATCAATTTTATACACATCAAGTGTATACATGTCAACCCCAATCACCCAGTAAGTTCTGGCTTTATTATATTATCCAGCTGATATTTCTTTTTGAACTTGCATGAGTACCCCAATACATACTCACCTTGTTATTAAAGATCAAAGTACTGAAATACAGCAAAATGCGTGGTTCTAAGAATAGCACCTGGCATGTAGTTGCCATTTAGTAACTATCTGCTCATTTAATAAACATATATGAAGCACTGTATGAAGACCTGAAGACAAACGATCTGTAGGGATGTGACAAAGAGAGGCCTAGTGCACAGTCAGACGCTTCAGAGAGATCAGATAGTATGAACACTAGAAAGTACTCCCTAGATCCCCAACATAGGGGTCAGTAATGACCTCAGAAAAACTACGTGAACTGAAAAATTGGACATCAAGTCCAGATTACAGAGAGCTAAGGGATGAGTCACTGAGGAAGTAGGTAAAATTTCCATCAAAAGTTTGGCTGTAATAGGGAAGAAAGAAATATAGTGGTAGCTGGAGGGGTAGATAGTATTTAGGTGAAAAAAATGTTTAAACTGGGAGAGATTCATATAAGTTAAAATGCAGATGATACAAAAAGTCTACAAATAATAAATGCTAGAGAGGTGTGGAGAAAAGGGAACCCTCCTACACTGTTGGTGGGTGTGTAAATTGACACAGCCACTACGGAGAACAGTATGGAGGTTCCTTAAAAACTAAAAATAGAACTACCATATGATACGGCAATCCCACTCCCGGACATATATCTGGAGAAAACTCTAATTCAAAAAGACACATGCAGCCCAATGTTCATAGTAGCACTATTTACAATAACTAAGACATGGAAGCAACCTAAGTGTCAATCGACAGATGAATGGGTAAAGATGTGGTATATGGACTATTACTCAGCCATAAAAAAGAATGAAATAATGCCATTTACAGCAACATGGATGAACCTTGAGAGTATCATGATAAGTGAAGGAAGTCAGATAGAGAAAGACAAATATCTGTTATCACTTATACATGGAATCTAAAAAATGTATAAGTAAACTTATTTACAAAACAGAAACAGACTCACATACATAGAAAACAAACCTATGGTTGCCAGAGGGGAAGTGGGGGAGGGGTAAATTAGGAGCTTGGGATTAGCAGATCACACGACTATATGTAAAATAAACAACAAGGTCCTGTTATATAGCACAGGGAACGATATTCAGCATCTTATAATAATTTATAATGGAAAAGAATCTGAAAAAGAATATATATATATATATATATATATATATATATATATATATACACATATATATACATATATATAAAACTGACTCACTTTGTTGTACGGCAGAAACTAACACAACACTGTAAAACAATTATATTTCAATTAAAAAATGCAGATGATAATAGTCCCATAGAGAGGATGTTATTGTATATAGAGGAGGGAGAGAGGAGATAATCAACGTCTCCCTCCTATATATAGAAGAATCAACATCAGGAGACAAAGAGGAGCTCAGAGAAAAATAAGTCGAGAAACACATTAGGATGCATTACCCTTAGGCAGGAGAAGCAAGCGAAGTTCCACCATTTGTACTGTAACACAAACAAGGAATTTGAAAGGAATGTACTTAAGTTGGGAGGTAGCAGGAACATTTTCTAAGACTGACTACACCTCTTCAGGCTGCTGTTTTCTTACTGGACCTATTAAATCAATGGGTCCAGTAAGGATGTGCATTCATCTCTCTTCTTTCTAACAAAATGCTAATAAACACTTGGAGCAATAGTAAGAAAACTGGAGTAGAAAGCATGAAATATGCTTTCCAGTCATGATGCTACCATTTATTGGGCTTTCACCTCTGAATATAACGCAATCTGAGAAGTACAAAAATGTTTCCATATAGCACAGTGCTTGAACACAACAGTGATCCGTGGGAAAGGACGCAAATTCCCTACCTGCCTTATAGGTGTTGTTGTATGGATAAGTAAAATAATGAGTGTAAGAGTGCTTCATCACAAAGTTGGCAAAATCTATCTACAGGTATAGGATTACTGGTTTCTTTGGTTTTTTCCTTAGAGAATCTACATTTCAAAACAGTTTTTTTAAAAAAGAGGAGAACAGCGAAAGCATTAACTTAGAGCACACCAAAGTGTGGGAGGCTGGGGGGGGGGGGGAAGGAGAGCATGCAGTCAATTCCTCTATTGCACATTCAGAGAGTAAACAACAAGTTTTGGAACTGAGAGCTATAGCCTTGAAACCACCCTGGCAGGCAGGCAACCCAGCCCATGAGAGCAGCGCCCAAAGGAAGAGGAGCAAGAGTGGCCTTCAGCCAAGTACGGATCTCACTTTCTAATCTGAGCTGTACTTAAACCTCACCTCGCTTCCCCTCTTGGCGTATATCCTATCTTAAATAAAACAGGAGACAAAGTGCTCTGTGCGAGAAGGAGGTAAGCCTCAGGAAACATTATTAATGACCCACCCCTCACCTTCAGCCAGGCAGAAGATCAGCTGCCCGGAATTCTCTTATGAATCTGCATGGGGTTTGTCCAGGACACTGCATTTCCTATAACTACCTCCACTCTATTCACCGTCATTGTATGAACAAGGACAACAGTGAGACTCTATCCTTTCCCACTTGACTCCAACCCTCCTCTAGTATGGCTTCTCCAGCTCATTGACTACCTACTTGCTGCCTGGCAAGGTCAGTGCTCAATAAATATCTGATGAATAAAGAATGAATGAATGAATGAATGAATGAGTAAATGAACGATCATTCTATGAACACCACCCTGTACTGCATGCTGGAGAATGACAGGACACTTAAGCTTGGCCCTGGCCTATGGGAAACTCAGCACATGAACAATAATAGGAGCATGGTGGCTTACCATGAGCCAGCTTGGTTTGGCCTCCATCAGACCTTGAACAGTTCTCATAATCAGTGTACTCTAAAGCTCTGTTAAGTGGAAGGTGGGTTCAGATCGGTCCAGTAGATTTTTATGCACAGTGTCAGAGGAATGCACATGTTCACCCCCTCCCTGGCACTCCTCTGTTTTGATGTTGGAGGAACTGTGTCTCTTAGATGAATAGTGTATGAAGAAAACCTATATATAATAACTAAAATTTATTGAGCATTTACTACTCTTCTAAGCATTTCACATATATCCATTTGGTCCTTTCAGAGGATTCAGGGTTTTTATAACCTCCATTTTACAGGTGTAGAAAATGAGACAAAGAGAGGCTAAGATACTTGCCCAAGCCATACAGATGATAAGTGGGAGACCTAGGAATCAAATCTAGGCAGGCTAATGCCCGAGCCTGCACTCTCAACCACTACAGTTTACTGCTCTAAGAGGAGAGAGGAGGAAACAGCAGGACCCCTGAGGATAATGAAGCTTGGACTAGACTTCAGAGACAAACCAAAGCAAGTACACACTCAAGGGTAAACGTGTCTTGTTGAAGGCTGTATTTTTGCAAAATCACACGGAACACTTATTATGCACAGGGCACCCTACAAGGCACAGTGAGATGACAACAATCGGCAACAATTGAGTACCTGCCATGAACTTTACATATGTTCGTACCAACCTTGAAAAAAATCTTGCATTTTACAGATGAGGAAAGTGAGACGCAAATACTAGACTAGGTCACATAACTGGCCTGGCAGGGACAGGATTCAGACCCAAGTCTGTCTGACTCTGCAACACCTGAGCTCCTCCATGGTAGCACATGGCTCTCCAGGAGAGAGATGAAGGTGTCCTGCTTCCCAAACTGGATTCTTGAGATCCTGACGGTGGCACATTGTAGTGTCCCGGGTTAGCCTCCCTACACCCAGGTTTTCCTGCCGGCCTCCTTTCAGGCTACTTACAAACTAAAACATGACAATCAAGTGGACAGTCCACACTTGCATAACCCAGATATCCACTGAGGTATCCTGTCTTTTTCCATTTCTAATGAAACTGGCTCAAACATCCTTCTCCATGTGATTGTCACTCCATATCTTTCCAATATCTCCAAGAAGTTTGGGTGTCTTCTGAGCATGTACAGACTTCTCTTCAAACATTCCCACATGAAATAATGGCAGGAAGTATAGGGAGCTTTTCCACCCAGATCATGGCTTGCCCACCTCCCTCCTTTGGCCAATTAGGAAACTTCCACCCTCATTTTCTTACTGGATGCTGGAGACATTTCTTCCCACCCTCCGCTCTACAGTGATAACATCCATACGGGGGTCTCTTCAAACCCGGGGAAAGATTCTTATCTTCGCATTTGTCCAGGACAGTAGGTTGAAGCCCAGCTTTGTCTCCCAACGTTCCTCTTCACCCTTGGAGTCAGAACTCTCTCCTGGAACTCTGACCTCCAAACACTAAGAAGTATTATTATGGAGGGTCGCTGTCTACTCTCTCAAGAGTCTTTACCTCCAGAAAAGAAGTGGGAAACTCTAGCAGTGAGCTGGATCACTACTACAGAAATAGATGGCTTAGCTTTCCAGCCCACTTGCATATTCTCATCCTTCCCAAGCCTCAGCTTCCACATGATTCAAGCCAGATTCTCTTGGCATAAGCAACGTTTCCTTAGAAACATCCACCATCATTTGCTATAGTCAGAACGAAGGGTAATTCTTCTCATCAGAATTCCAGGATTCTGCTCCACAGGTACTCCCCACGGGGACCTGAGCAATACTGTCTTCCATGGCTGGGTTCATCCCCATCACCCCCATCACAATGTCCTGAGCCGTTACCAGCATACGCCCCAAAGACTCAAGTACAGAGAGCAATTTGTGAGTGTGGTCACCAATCATGTTCTGGGGACTACCTCCTCCCAAAAGCGTAGGTGGAAAGCATATTCATCTCTGCTCTCCAGGTCCTTTAACCGTCAGGAACTCAACCTCAGGTGGCTAAATCAAACCCATACCAACATCTTCTCCCCCAATCAGAGCTAGAGCTTGCAGTGTTGATGTTCTGTCCCAGGCTATTCCCTGAGAGTAAGCAACACCAATGCCTTCTCCCCTTTGCCTAAAATTAACCTTACTAATCAGGGAATTGGAGAAATCCCCCAGTTTTACATAGCAGTTCATATTCTTCCCGCAGAATTATACCAGAAATAATGATAACCACTCACTCCAATCGTCCTTTGGACCAGTATATCTATTTTAAGACACATTCAGAGGTCTTCAGTGAGCTAGTACATGGTTCAGAAAAAAAAAGCTGACATGCAGATAGTTCTAGCCATACTTCTGAGAAAACTTGCTTCCATAGAATCTAA
Organism: Eschrichtius robustus; assembly: GCF_028021215.1. NCBI lineage: Eukaryota > Metazoa > Chordata > Mammalia > Artiodactyla > Eschrichtiidae > Eschrichtius > Eschrichtius robustus. Next base: position 12,843,194 of record NC_090838.1, read on the forward strand.
GTAGATTCTACCCATATTACTGACTTCAAGTAACATGCAAGTATAAGTAAGTAGCCCAAAGTCACTGAGAGAGATATTTGACATTCTGAGGTTGCAGATGGATTGCGTACAGTTTCGTGGGTTTCCTGTCGGTTGGCTTTCCCTCCCTGCCTCATAGGTCCTGCAGCGCTGCAACATCTCCACAGTATAGTATCTATTCACAATTCGCAATCCTTCTCTCCAGTGCCTGAGAATACCCGCTCTTTCACATTGCGTATGGCCTCTCTCAAATTAGGTTTGCTAATGTTGTGGCTCCCAGTGTGAGCCCATTCACCTGAACATTCTTGCTCAGTTGTTTGATCAATAGCAAGCGTATTTGCTGTGGAACTCCTAAGCCCTCCTGGACAGCAATAAATGCAAAGAAAGTAAGGACACAGAGATTTTGGTTTCCAAGATTCTTTCATGCCTAACTGGCTAGAGGATTTTTTTTAGCCAAAATGTTTGCAAAACACTGCATATAACTGATGATCTGTATGAAATATGGAGAGAGAGATTAAACTATGAGGATAATCTCAGAATTGTTTCATAAACTCCCTCTGACTTTGGGCTGGTATTCCAAGGATAAGTACAGCCCCCAGGTTGGTTAGCGTGTCTTCTCCTGTATCATGAAACTCTTTGGCAGCCATTGTAAGAACATGCTAGGCTGCATCTTAGAGTAAGAATTTTGTGTAAAATAGAGTTGGGTACTGTAAAGTGAAAGCTCGCTGATGAAAATTATAAACTGAGTGTTATTTGATGTGTTCTATCTTATGAAAAAGGCTCAAACCCATTTTTTTTCCCAGAAATAAACTCGGGGGTAAGGAGGAGAGCAGTTGGTTTATGACTCAATTCTTGATCTTAGTCATGGTTTCCATAATATTAGTTGAGTTTTTTTGTTTCTCTTTTTCTTTTTTTTTTAATCATACCATCATCCCCTCAGTGCTATCCTTGTTATTCAATATCTTGACTCTGGTGTAGCATGCACCCCCTTTCCCTGATATCACAATCTCCTCATCTTACTCCAGTAATAAACAAATAAATGAATGAATGAATGAATGAATGAATGAATACAAAAATAAAAGATACAAAACAGACTTTTGTTGTTCTTATGCACTGAATTTCAGCCCCCCACACCACATAATATGTTGAAATGTCAACCCACAGTACCTGTGTATATGACTTTATTTGAGTATAGGGTCTTTGCAGATGATATAGTTAAGGTGAAGTCATTAGGGTGGATCCTAATCCAATCTGACTATACCCTTATAAGAAAAATTTATACACAGAGACAGAAATTTGAACACAGAAACAGAGACAGATAGAGGCATGATGACGTGAAGATGCAGGGAAATCAGCATATACAAGCCAAGGAATACCTAAGGTTATCAGAAGCTAAGGGAGAGGAATGATGGAATAGATTCTACCTCATAGCCCTCTGAAGGAATCAACCCTGCCAAAACCTTGATTTTATACTTCTAGCCTCCAGAACTGTGAGACCACAAATTTCTGTTAAGTCACCCATTTCTGTGGTACTTTGTTACAGAAGCCCCAGGAAACTAATAGAGCTGAGTAGCAGATTTTACTGAACATTGACACACTGGCACAGGGGGAAGTTGGTTTACATGGCCATGATAATAACACTTAAAATTAAGTATTAAACATTCCTCCTCTTTTAATATCGCTCAACTATCTCTGTCATTTTAGGCAACAGTTTCCTTTTCCCCTTGCTCTTCCCTCCCCCTCTCCTTTGCTAAGAAGCAGGCATACATTTCTTTTCATTTCCAAAGCAAAGATATATAGCTGTCCCTCCTGATTTCTGGACACCAACCGATCCATGGTTTTAAGGTCTCATCCTCCAACTTCAAAGAGCTAATGAAGGCATTTACCTGAACAAAGGGTATCATCTCCCTTCATCTCTTCCCCCTGAAGCACTCTCCTTCTTTATTACTGAGTAGGTATTTCCAATAGACTCAATGCAGCCTATATACCACCTGCTTATCTGAGTGTCTAGGCTTACGACCCATGTTAGGGGCAGAGAGACTTTCTCCGTGGTCTGAAGCACTCACTTTAGAGAAGATCAAGCTGGTTACATGTTTCCAGAAGAGACACCAGAAGAGAAGCCATCTCTCGGACGACAGCTCTGTTCCTACTTATTTCCTCCTCTTCCACTCAGCTGCTTTGTAAAGCTCTCTCTGACACAGCACATCTTTGTTTCTATCAGTCCACATATCCTTCATGGGAGCAATTATCTGATTCTAATTTAGAAATATAGAAGCCAGACAGCACAGAAGAAGCCCAATGTTAATCTCTCAAACTTCTTAGACATTAATTAGAACAGATAAATAAAAATATGACTTGCAGTTTTCTTGCACTAGCAGTTTAATACCCCATGCAATTGTCTTCTCACTTTCTTCACTATCTTTCCTTTCCTTCACAGCATACGAGTAGGTTTGTCAACCTGTAATTCTTCACTCCATCAATATAATTTTCTTCTGTAACCTTGGCTGTGGGTAAGTACTCATGATTCTTCATTCCTTTTCCAGTTTAGAGGATATCAGAATCAATGGGGCACTACTGTTTCTACCAAGTGCTGCACCTAAACAAAATCATTCAGCAACTCCTTCTATCATTCACTTCAAGTCAAAACAATGAAAACACGTGAGGAATCGTGAGGTAGAGACAGTAATCCTGAATTAAGAATCAGAAGTCCTGGGTCTGATTTTTTTTATTCTGTGTGATTTTTGGCAAGTTACTTAATCTCTCAAGATCTCAGTTTTCTCACCTGTAAAATGGAGATTATAATACCACATACCTTGTTCTTTCTTCCACTTTAATAAAATTTTCTTGCTCCTCATGTAGAATGAATTTTGATCCATATTCCTGCTTTAACCTATCTCTATCCAATCCATCACCAAATGCATCTACTTCTCAAATTTCCCGTGAATTGTCCAATTCCAAATTGTACTGCCAAAACTCCAGTCCAAGTGGCACAATCTCTTGCCAATAGCATTAAATGTTTTCTCTATCTGATGTCCGTTGAATGTCTCCAAGACATTTTCAGGAGTATTTTTTTGAAATATAATTCAGACCATGAAACTTCCCAGATTGAAAACTCTTTAAAAATGTTTTCCAGGGTCAGCTGTGCTTTATTTACAAATATCTCAATCAGTGATGGCAACCTAGAGGCTTGAGCTTCTGTTTGTTTGCCCTGAAGAGTATTTCAAGAGGATTTTAATTAGATCCCCGCATTTATAAATCAGGAGATTTCATACAAAATTCAGATTCCCAAGTCTCTTGGAAAATTAGAAGATTTGGTCACACTGTGACTGATTTCCTGTGGCAACCAGAAGTTGGAACAGAGTAGTTATTCCAAACGTGGACAAGACATGCCTCTCCCAGTTTGCAACACCATCCACCGTTACTGTCTTCTCGGGGGCCCACTTCATTGAAGAATATACCTTGCCGGTTTCAATATGCATTTGAGTTTTTAACCTCTAGTCTGGATCAATTGAGCTGGATTTTTCCAGTTTATGTCAAGTTCCTGGCCCAATCCTAGAAATGACTTCCTCAAGACTGGCATGTATCCACAGCTAGACATATTGACATAGAGCTTTCTAAGTCTTTAGCCTAAAAAACATGTAGAACAAAGGCTCATTAGGGAACTGACAAATGTCCGTGTATTTTTCTTTCATAAAAATCATACCACACACCTATTTAAAATGGCCAGAATCCAAATACCTGATAATATCAACTTCTGGCCAGGATGCAAAGCAACAGAAACTCTCATTTATTGCAACATGAAACAACTATTTTGAAAGACAATTTTGCAGCTTCTTATAAAACTAAACACGTCTTACCATACTATCTAGTATTCATGCTCCTATGTATTTACCCAACTGATTTTAAAACCTATGTCCACACAAAAATCTGAATACAAATATTTATAGTAGTTTTGCTCATAATAACCAAAAACCAGAAGCAACTAAGATGTCCTTCAATAGGTAAATGGATAAACAAAATGTGGTACATTCATACAATAGAATATTATTCAACGATAAAAATAAAGGAGGTTTGAAGCCATGAAAAGACATAGATGAATCTTAAGTGTTTATTTCTAAGAGGAAGAAGCCAATTTGACAGGGCTACATACTATATGATTCCAATCATATGGCATTCTGGAAAGACAAAACTATAGAGATAGTAAATAGATTAATGGTAAATCAGCTTGCCTCTAAGTTGAACGAATAATAAAATGAAGCAAGAAAAAACTTTTCCAAGGATTTGTCCTTTTCTCCTAGCTAAGGGTACCTGTCCCTTTTCTGCTGCTGCTTAACTGGGATCAACGCTATCAGTGGCCTCCAACATCCAATAGCCTCAATGTGTGTACTCTTTGGTAAAAAATGGACTAAAAAATATAACTTGAACTTCATGCTACAATCACTACACCATTTTATACAGAGTTGAGAATCCACCCAAGAGGAGAATTTCTCTGAAGAGTAGATTTCTTGTCCGTTTTCTTACCCACTTGCAAGCAGAGAATCTTACCACCTGCAGAGAGACATTGAAGATAGCCCTTGGCCCTCTTAAAGATTCAGCAGGAAGACAGTGAAAGAGAGAAATGGGATGGAGACAATCGACAACTTTAAAGGTCAAAAGTAACGCTGCAATGTAAAATATAGCCTTATAAATGTTAGCTTCTAGACAACCAAAGTAGCCACTACCTCTCCCTTGAGGAAGAGCTACTAAATGGTAGAGAGAGAGGTAGAAGTTTCTTCCCTAGTACTTCCCTGAGTTGAAAGAACATTGAGGAGAGAAGAAGGGCTTCCCATCCATTCCTGTTTGGCCCAGGTCAAAGGAATTTTGCCATTTCATATGTAAGCATTGATAACAAATGATAAGTGAGGTTTGCAGCAGAGATGTTGCATAGTCAATCCCTGATGGAAGATTTGCAATGACCTGATGAAAAATTTGTAATGATGGTGGGAACAGAGAAGTCCCCATATCTTTACGCTATTCATATTACGAGGATTTTTTGCCTCTCCTTGCTTGCCAAACTCTGACCCTCTCTCACTGTCTCACACCCACCTACCCTCTCTACATATACACAGACACAAATTGAGGACAGCTCTGTAGCTTCAGTTTGACAAAGAAGAAAGCACACTCCTGGAAGCACATTGCCAGGAGAGGTCTTTGGTCATCCATATCCGGAAGAGAACAAGAGGCTTCTGAACCATAGATGGTAACCAACTGTCCAGGTTTACCTGGGACTGAGGGGTCTCCCAAGAGACAGGACTTTCAGAGTTAAAACTGGATAAGGCCCAGGCAAATCAGGATAAGTTAGGTACCCTGACTTAGGCAAGTTGATGAACAGCTCTCATCCTTGCTATATCAGACTTATCCTTGAGGCTTTAGGTTAAAGGCAAATACCAAAAAAGCCAAGTTCCTCCTTGCCCGGCATGACTGGGATTCTTTGCTCTCCTTACTCTAGGTCAAGGAGAGCCGTACACTAGGCCCCTCTTGTGTATCTGCTGACAAATCTTCAGGAAAGAAAAGAACAAGATTAGACCAGAGACCTACAGCCTCTAAAGTACTTTTTACGACCTCCTCCCACTCCCATAGCTACAAAAGTCAAAGTTGGTAGGAATGCTATGCGGAAATCACACATCCCTACGCTCACAGAGTCAGGTCAGGATAGACTCAGAAATGGAAGTGGACCCTGAGAAGGCAAAAGAAAATATGTCTTGGTGAGGGAGAGAGGGCAGCAAAACAGAGAGGTGATTCCTTTGTCAAACAAATAGATAATGTGAAGAAGGTAGAATAAATTACATTAATGCACATCAAAGAAAATACAGCATCTTGAGAAAATGGGTGAAACTGGATAAGAATGAGGAAAAGAGTCAAGATAGGAGATGACAATTCTGTAAATGTTCACAAGACAAAAGCAACAGCCACCTTAGCCAAATTATATTTAAAGTAAGAAAAATCTGCATGTGTGAAGATAAAAGTTTGGAAGGCAATGAGGGTCGAGACTACGCAAAGACGAATCATGCCAGACAAATGATTACTCTTAATATGGGTATTACAAAGCAGAGGAAAGGAGAACAATAACTGCAATAGATCTTCATTTGTATTAATTGCTTGACATTGTCTAATGAAATCACATTGGAAACATTAATTGAAATGGTCTCAGATTAAGGCAGAAATTGCAAAGAAAGCTTTGTGGGAAACGGTAGTTAACTGGGTCTCTTGGGAGGTGAGTGGTTAGATGACATTAAGTTTGGTGCTGGGTCCAGCTCAGTTGGTGTTTCCAGTAATGGTGTATTGAAGGCAACCACAATGACCGAACTACAAGCCTCAGCCTTACTTAACTGGTGGTGGGAGGGTGAGGGAGTTGGGTGGGGAGTTGGTGAAAGACATATTCATGAAGACAGACAAATCCCTTAGCATCCATCTACCCCCAAGAGGTGAGCACTAACAACACAAGGTCATTTAATTCTGGACCAGCATTTCAGAGAGGTTGAAGGATCTGTAGCTCCCACGACAGCACTGGGGTTTTTTCTGACTGTGAGTGTTTCTGAAGAGTTTTGTTGTAAAAGAACTATCTAGCGAGAAACACGATGTCTAGAAAGTCTATTTTTTTAAACAGGGAGGAAAGCACCTTGCCGTACATAGAAAAGCACTCGAATCGTTAACTTGAGACATCTGTTCTTTGTGACTCTCAGTAATTTTTCACCAAGATGGGTACTCAACTGCATGTACTCCCTAACAAAAATCACGTATAAACTAGCTTCGAACCCTTACATCTTTGGAGCAGTTCCTCGGAGCTCTCTGAGAGGCTAGCTCCCAGTTTTTCAGTCCTCAGTAGGAGCCTGAATAAACCTTTATTCACGAAAAAAAACAAAAAACAAAAACAAAAAAACAAAGGTACCACTGGTTCTTTGTTGTCATTGTTGTTTTTCTGATGGGAATGTCATAAAGAAAACTAAAGGAATCGGAGACAAGGAAAGCATAGTTGCTTGAACAATTGCACGGAGTAGACAAAAGCACTTCATCCACTCTTTACAAGAGCATTGATAGCTTATATCTAGGAAGGGAGAGTACTTGGGAAGGCTGCGTGGGTCGGTATGTGTGATGGGTACGAGAGGGGCCTCTTCTGACTTCTCCGTTTTCAGGGATGTGGAGCAGTGTCCGTAGACTGTGGCCCACGGACGGGCGCTGGTCCACCACCCGTTGTTTCCCGGCTGCCAATAAACTGAGGACATAATTGAGAGTATGTGTGTAGAAAGTGTTATGACAAATTGTCAGACTATTCTTATGTCTGTTGAATCTCACGTTAAAAATCTCAGGTTCATCTTTCTGGTCTGCTCTTGTTCTCTTCGTTTCCTCTTCTTGCACATCAGAATAAACACTTACAGTATTTCTAAAACAGTAGCAGATTGAAAACGTTTTACATTTAGAAATCACAAAAAAGAGCAACAGACTAGAAATAAAAAAGAAAAATCCTTCCCCGCTCACAGTCTGAGAAGCACTGATGCGGGACTCAAGGTCGCCACCCACTGCAAGTGCGGATGATAGAAGAGGTGTTGGTCGGTCATGAGGCTAGAGGAGAGGTGAAGTAATTAGAAAAGCGCCAGAATGCGTGGACTATGGTAGCGGATCCTGATGTGTGGTCATTAGACCAGCAGCTTCACCATCGTCTAGAAACTTGTTGTTAGAAATGAAAATTCTCCAGCTCCACCCAGACTGACTGAATCAGAAACTTAGCAATATGTGTTTTGTAAAGCCCTCCAAGTGACTCTGATGCTCACTAAAGGTTGAGAATCACTGGAATAGGAAAATGCAGTACAATTACTGGGCACAGCACTAAGAATCCATTTGAGATCTGGACTCCTAAATTTAAAGTGAGTTCAGACGGCATGACTTGGAATTTTCTCCTTTTAACACTTCCATTTTAGGACTCCTGACTTCCAGAACTGTAAATTAGCAAGTTTATCTTGCTTTAAGTCACTGAGTCTATGGTTATGTGTCACGGCAGCAGTGGGAAACTAATACACACTCCTTCCAGGAAACCAGATGAACTTCCCACAGTCTTCCATACTCTTTCTTCCCCCACCCGCAGTACAGGCACAGAGGGTCCAGGAGAGGACCCCAAGTCCCTGTTGGAGGATGACCCCACAAGATGCAGCAGCCTGAGCCCTGGAATCACCACTTAGGAAACCACCTGTATTTAACTGTTACGTAGGAGAGAAAAAAACACTATTCTGTTAAAACTCGGGGACTCGGGGGTTTATGTTAGAGAGCAGCCAGCCTAGACAGACTAATATTGAGAGTGATCTTGATGGTGGTAAAATTGTGAGTACTGGGAGGGGAGTGAGAAGCAAAAAGAAGTCTGACAAGAAGTGCACAGAATACTGCAGCTTTCTCTTCACTTCTGCCAAGGGTGCTATGGAGAGAGGCCACAGGAGAACCGGTAGTATTGACGTATAATAACTATAGCCTAGTTAAGGACTATAATCACATCAAAGGAAAATAATTAGCACATATATTAATGAGGTTCTTTTGTAGTCCTAATGTGAATGGTAATTGTTTGCGTATTAAGACTTAATGCCTTGATCAGGTGCAAGAAATGTGAAAACAGTCATTCCCAACTCCCTGATGAGGATTATTTAAGTCCTCCTCTACACCTTTACTTGGGACACTAAAGGCTGTCAGGAAGACAAAAAAAAAAATAAAATAAAGACTGAAGTTCAAACAAATCAAGTGAGCACAGCTGGCTTAAATGGATAAGTGTTAACCAGTAACTGAATTAATTCTTCTTTCTTTCAGATCTATCTTTAAACTTGATTCCTTTTAAACATATACCCATCTGCACCAAGCTTCATTCTGTCTGCCTTCCAAATTTCCAAAGTTTGGTTTAACCAAAACACTAATTGCCTCTCCTCATTCACCTACACATTAGCCTTAGCAATAAATACAGCAAAAATCCAAGAAAGCAGTGCCATAGAAATGAAAAACAAGTCTCATACATTAGGATACTTGGCGTGTCTATAAGGAACAGCAACTAAGACAATGGGGTAAAACTCAGGTGAAAGTCAATAATTTAAAACCAAGTTGTAAATAAATAATAGAAAGTTAAACTGTCAAAAACAATTATGCAGTGGTAGCCTAGATTAAATAAACAAATGGTAGTGATGGTGAGAACAGGTTAATCCTCAAAATTTGTCCTGAAATTTTAAAAGATTAATGATTGGCATTTAAAAGGAGGGAGTTTCATTTTCTACTTTAATGCAAAAAAATAGATTTTAAAATAAAGGATAAAAAATTTTGTAAATTGAAACACGTTGAGGTCATTGTCAAAGATCTTTGGGAAGACTAGAATAAAGCTGGATACTGAAGGCATAATAATACCAGAATTTCAGTGGTGAACCACACCAGGAATTTCTGGAAAGGAGCAGCATTTCTAAATCATCTCTACATCTTCAGCGTCAGTCACAGTACCTAAAACAAGTTTTCAAAAAATACATTTATTGTAATGAACAGAATATATGATCATTTCGTTTGTACCACTTGGCAATATGGGTTTTCATTCCATTAGAATGAGAAGTCTCCATGCCAAAAAAAAAAAAGGAATAAATCTAATAAAAGTCAGCCATTTGCAGAAATGCCCAATTAATTCCACTTTTGAAAGTGGCTGACAGAATGTAAACAGTCATCATTAGACAAAGATAGACAACCGAAAGGAAGTAGTACATGCCATGCCACCACCGAGATACAAAGTTATGCCACGTGTATTCTTGGATTTGTAGTTTCTTTTTGTTCCTGTCTAATCATGATGTTTCCTTGCTGAAATCTGAAAGAACAGCTAATATTAGCTGAGACTTTAGGGAGGATATTCATTATAAGCTACAGCTGGCTGAAGGACAAAAATCATTGATTTTCAAAGGCATTTTGAACCGTGACTAAATTACGTGGTCAGAGTTTGCAGTGACTAGCAATAAGTCAAAGAGAGCAATTTTTCTTTTTTAATAACTGTGTAGATAGTAATGGCCCATGCTGACATTCAGCAGTCAAATTTTTAATAACTCAGGGGTTTTAATTTAACAGAGTCCCCCCTTCCTACCAACACAACGTATAGATGCAATCACACTTATTTCACTTTTATACTCTCACCCCCCCCTGCTCAAGAATTCCTGACAGATTTCTCTGACCTACCATGTTGTTTTGGGCTCAATTATGTTTTCCCAAAATTCATATGTTGAGGCCATAACCTCCAGATGGGCCTCAAAATATGACTGTATTTGGAGACAAGGTCTTTAAAGAGGTGATTAAATTAAAATGAGGTAATTAGAGTGGGCCCTAATACAATTTGACTGTCCTTATAAGAAGAGGTGATTTGGACATCCAGGGAAACACCAGGGTTGCAGGTGCACATGAGAAAGACCATGTGAAGACACAGCAAGAAAGCAGCCATGTGCAAGCCAAGGAGAGAAGCCTCAGAAGGAATCAAACCCACTGACACCTTGATCTTCAACTTCCAGACTCCAGAACTGTGAGAAATTAAATTTCTGTTGTTAAAGCTACTCAGTCTAGGGAGCCCTAACAAAACAACACAGATCAGGTCTGAACTCTTTCTGGCTTTAAAAATCTTGCCCCAGCCAACTTTTCTGATCCAAATTCCCAAATTACCAACATGCACCCTCAGCTCTCACCTTAGTGTCCTACACACCTCTGAGAGATCCTGTATTACCTTTCATCTTGGATGCCCCTGCTAGGGATGCTCTTTCTCCTCTTATGTCATTCATAAACCCCAAGTCAGGAGGACCACAAAGTCTGCTTTAGCCCAGCCCAGGCTCATCTCTTCCTCCTCATAACACCTACCTGGTGTTACTACACTGAAAATGGAATTATTGGCAAAATCCCAAACAAATTCAATTCTACTGAGAACCATGAGGACAGTATCACCAGTGCCTAAAACAAAGTATAACATAGAGAGGTACTTCAAAAATACTGGTTGAATGAATAAACTATCCGGAGAGGACTTTATTATTTCCTTATTTTTCACATGATAATTTTTATATTTCTTAATTTACTCATCTAGTTAAGAAGTAGTTAATGAGCCTCTTGTGTGTTTCTGGTTCTGTACTAGGCACTGAGGATACAGAAATAAATGGTATGAATTAGGTCGTCTGACCTACAGATAAGTAAACTGATTAACTATTACCTTTAACCCTCTCAGGAACATCAGGGTAGATACTATACTGAAACTACTGAACAGATGAAGAAATTCAAAGTCCGAGAGGTTGTTTCACTTACAAATGATCCAGGATCACTTGGAGAAGAAGTGGCAGAACTCGGCAGAAGCACAGGTCTGTCAAATTCAGCCCCACTTGCTCTGAATCACTGTGCTATCATTCTGTTCTGGGGGAAGTGCAGGTGCAGTGGTGGTACGGAGTGGGCCTGGAGGGGAGAGTTCTGAAGACCTTTCGGTGGAGCCCTTTGGGATTGGGGGCTGAGTGGTATGGGGAAGCAGTGCTAACTTTGGAAATCAATGGAAAGGGCCTTAAAGTGCCTGGTTTTCTTTAAAACTAGACCTAGGCTCCCAAAGTGAAAGCAGAGAGGAGAGGGCTCAGGTAGGGTTGCCAGATAAAATACCAAATATCTAGTTAAATTTGAGTTTCATGTAAACAATGAATATATTTTACTATACGTATGCTATATATGTGTATATAAATATACATTATGGTTTTTTTTGTTGCTGTTATTAAATCTGGCAATCCTAATTTCTGATCTTCTTTTGGATGTTTATTCAGCTACACTCCTCGGGTCAGGAAGTAGAAGGGACTCAGGAAAGAGCCCCACCTAGAATGTAGTATTCATTTGGTCACAGTGTTGCCCGTGTGTCATCCCTAAAGAACCTGGGACTTCTGTGCTGGGGAGGAAGCTGACAGCCTGTAGGAGGATCAGAGGGCGTTAACCCAGCTGACCTCAGAGCCTGAAATGTGCTTCCTCGTCCCACTTAATCCTATATTTATAGATCAAATTTCCAAGGTAAACTCAAATCCAAAATACATGATTATTAATTAGCTTCTGCTTAGATAGATTTAATGCACAAATCCCAATGTGGGCCCAAACCAGATAATCCCACAAAGTACATTAAGCATGACCTTGTTTCCATGCAATAACTCCTTATAAAATAAAACCCACACTATTTGGCATGATATCCAAGGCTGACCTCAAACTACCTTTCTAGACTCAACTCTCTCCACAACAGCTCCAGAGTTGTGTGAAATACAACAGGTCCTGGAGTACAGTCAAACCAGTGACAGCCCCAAGTCTGCCTATGCTATTCCTCTCCCCAACAGAGACCCTACACTTCATTTTTGATTGTCAATATCCAAGGTGAGGGAAGCAATGATAGTATCAATACTTCCCCACCCTTGCCTTCTAGCCCATCATACCACCAAGATACCAGCTGCATGCCCTGTTGTTATTCACACTCTATACAGCCAGCGTCACTGATTGAGAGTTCTCAAGGAAGTAGACATTGATATGGAGTTAAGAGTACAAAGGGTTATTGACAAAGAATATCTGTGAAAGGAAAAGGGAGGAAGCAATACTGGACAGAGGAGAGAGCTACCAGGGAGATGCCAATCTAATGATGCTTTGCCATCCCAACAGGGTACTCCAGAGCAAAAACGGCCCAGCAGAGAAGTCTCAAAATGGGTAGAAATGGTTAGGCCCTTGTACCACTGTGCTGCAGCCTTTGGCCAGAATCCATCCCAAGAACAGCATGACCAGAGCTAGAAATGAGGCATACCCTGACAATGCTAATAGTTGAAAGCTATCAGCTGATCACATCCCACAAGTAAGAGTCCTTTTTTTAAGGAGGACCCTGAGAGGAACATCTACATGGCTGTGACAGCCAGAAAGGGACTCCTAGGCAGGGTTAGTCCTTGAAGTGACTTCAGAGGCGTTCCACTCTGAAACATCCCCTAAAACTGACATAACACCTGAATTCTGCCATTCAAGTGTCATCTCTTTTAGGATGTTAAAGATCTTTGGAATTTCTGAGATTCTCAGTATATTTCTTAAAATACATATACACTCCTAGACTAAATCCATCAGCACATGTAAACAGAAAAAATTCATGACAACTGTGGCAGTATTGGATGATAACTAAGGCCACGGATGTGGGGTTTGACAGCCCTGGATATGAGTGCTTGCTAAAGGAACACATAGTTAATTGTCTTCCGCCACAGGAACTAGGCAATGGTTGACCTGTTTGTTTGCGTTCAGGAATGCAAAAGGGAAAAGAGAAGGCTAAAAAGAGGCAAGGTAGATAGGGGATTCATATTGAGCATGATTCTGACCCATATCAGGAATGCTAAGATTCCCCAGTTTGCCACTCAGTGACCCAAGCAAGTTAGCCCTGCCAAAGAATCCTGCTGGAGAGGAAGGGCTTTCAATATATAGAGTCCATTCCAGGAGCACAGGACTTAGTGGAAGGATGTGAGCTGTTCAAGCTGAATAGGCGTCTATGGTTCCCTGGCACCTGCTGGGGCAACGTGATAGATGAGATAGAATCTCTGTGGTAATGAAATTTCACAAAGACCAAGAAGTTAGTGCACAATGTCAATCAAGAATAAAGAATACTACTAAATATGTGAGAATAGGGTACTGTAGAGTCTCTCAGGAGGGCATGAAATCCTTTCTGAGAGTTCAGAGGGACCTGCTTCCAAAAGGGAAATTCAGAACAAAATTCTAAAAATTTTTAAATTTGGCCAGGATAGTGAGAAAAGTTTACAGGAAGAAGTATACGCAAAGGCTAAGAGGAGGAAGTATAACATGTTTGGGAACTGCCAGGTGTTTGGTATGCCTGGAGTAAAGAGGCTGGGAATTAAAAGAGAGGAAACTGAGAAACATTGAGAAATGTGGCTGGAGTGCTAGGTAGGGGCCAGATCCCGAAGGGCATTGCTCTTATGTGAAGGAATTTGTATTTCATCCTGACGGCAATAGGGAGTCACTGAGTGATTAGTACAATGCTTAACACATAGAAAGCGCTTATTAATATTACAAGTTATTCAATCATTCATTCAACAAGTGCTTACTGAACATTTAAAGGACTATGTGCCAGACACCTTCCTACGATGGCATTTTAAAAAATAGTGAATAAAATCTGGAACTGAATCTTTTTTCTTGGAGAGGCCTCCTATCTAATGGGAGAGTCAAACATCAGTAAAAACTAACACACAAGTGTAACACTGCAACCAAATTAGTGCCATGAAAGAGACATGTATAGTACTGTGAGGTTTCTGTGAAGAATTGGTAATGCCCTGAGATATAAAAGAATAGTAGCCATGACTACGGAAAGCAGGTTAGCGGTAAGAGTGCAGAGCAATGGGAAAAGCTTGAATAAGGACCTTGAGTAGGGATGCTGCATGGCTTGACTAAGAGACCAAAAGAAGATCAGATGTCTTGAGCCCCAGAATCTCAAGAAAGTATGGAAAGCGATAAGGCTGGAGAAAGAGGAAGGAATATTCCCATCCAGGGCTTGTATGCAAGTGATGAGAACTTAAGCTTTCATTGTGTGAGTAATAGGAAGATAGGGGGTTTTTTAAGCTGCGTGCTAAGAGAGATACAACAGATACATGATGTAATGTGACTCCTGAAAAGATCTGTCTTGTTATAGTATGAAGAACAGAGCAAGGGAGGCGTGGGAGCCTTTGGAAACAGCAGTTTTGAAACTGAAAAGAGATGATTGTGACTTGCACTTTGATGATGGCGGTGAAGATAAGCAAAAAGAAGCAGTAGGTATCAAAATAACAGGACTTTGATGGATAATATATCACATAACCGGGTGAATGATGCTGTCATTTACTGAGATGTGAACTCTGCATCAGACTTGGGGAAATCATGAGTTCAGCCTGAAATATGTTAAATTTAGCTGATATTGAGAGATAAATAGAAATGTCAATTATGCACTGAGCTCTGACTTTATAAAACATATATATAAAGTATATATATATATAAATATATAAAATCTGTGTGCAGTTCGTAATTGATCCTAGGTTAGCGGATGAGCTAACCTAGGGAGGAAGTGTAAAGTGAACTAATCTGATTTGCCTTATGCAAATGTCACATGGGCTACAGTATAAAGAATGGATTGGAGGAGGAGTTCCCAAGATGGCAGAGTAGAAAGACTCTGAGCTCACATTCTCTCAGGAACACAGCAAAATTATAACTATTTATGCAATAACTATCAATGAAAAAGAAGGGAATCTACCAGAAAAGATCTTCTACAACTAAAGTTATAAAAAATGAATCACGACAAGATGGGTAGGAGGTACAGAGTCACGGTATAGTCAAGACCCAAAACCCCAGGTGGGCAACCCACTAAAAGGAAAATAATTACAACTGTAGAGGTTGTCCCCCAGGAGTGAGGGGTCTGAGGCCCGCATCAAGCTCCCCAGCCCACAGGTCCTGCGCTGGGAAGATGAGCACTGAGAACATTTGGCTTTAAAGGCCAGCAAGGCTCACTTTCAGGAGACCCAGAGGACCGGGGGACATAGAGACTCCACTCTTAAAGAGCACACACAAAATCTCACGCGCTCCAGGACTCAGGGCAGAAGCAATAATTTGAGAGTAACCTAGCTCAGACGCACCTGCTGATCTCAGAGTGTCTCCTAGAGAGGCAGGAGGCAACTGGAGGCCCCCCTGGGGACATAGACACTGGCGGCAGCCATTTTAGGGAGCTCGTTCTACCACATGGACACTGGTGCTGATAAGCGCCATGTTGGAATTCTCTCTAGCTTATTGGCCTCAGGATCCAGCCCTGCCCCCACTCACCAGCCTGCAGGCACCAGAACTGGAAAGCCTCAGGCCAAGCAACTAACTGGGCAGGGACAGAGCCCCACCCAGCAGAGAGGATGCCTTAAGACCCTCAGAGCCCACAGCCATTCGTGGACACAGCCCTTCCCACCAGAGACCCCTGGGACCCAGCTCTACCCACCAGTGGACAGGCACCAACCCCAGAATGCCCTGGGGCCCCAGCCCCACCCACCAGCGAGTGTTAACACCTTTCTTTCTCAAACTATTCCAAAAAATTGCAGCAGAAGGAACACTTCCAAACTCATTCTATGAAGCCAGCTTCACCCTGATACCAAAACCAGAGAAAGATATCATAAAAAAAAGAAAATTATGGGCCAATATACCTGATTAACAATAGATGCAAAAATCCTCAAGAAAACATTAGCAAACCAAATCCAACGATACATTAAAAGAATCATACACCACGATCAAGTGGGTTATATCCCAAGGATACAAGGATGGTTCAATATATACAAATCAATCATTGTGATACACCACATTAACAAATTGAAGAATAAAAACCATATGATCATCTCAATAGATGCAAAAAAAGCTTTTAGCAAAATTCAGCATCCATTTATAATAAAAATGCTCCAGAAAGTGGGTATAGAGGGAACAATAAACATTAAAGAACACACTCTTAAACAAGTGGGCCGATTAAGCGATCAGAAGGGAAATTTGTAAATATCTTTAGACAAATGAAAATGAAAACACAACATGTCAACATTTATGGCATGTAGTCAAAGAAGTGCTCAGATGGAAGTTTATACTTGTAAATGCTTACATTCAAAAAGAGAAAGGTCTCAGATTGACAACCAACTTTACAACTAAAAGAACTAGAACAAGAAAAACAAACTAAGCACAAAGATAGTGGGAGGAAGGAAATAATAATAATAAAGATTAAAAATAATATAAAGATTATAGAAGAGATAAAGAAACTAGAAAATAGAAAAAACAATAGAGAAAATCAATAAAACCAAGAATTGGCTCTTTGAAAAGATAAAAAAATTGAAAAAAAACCCACAAAACTTTAGCTAGACTCACTAAGAAAAAAAGAAAGAAGACAAATAACTGAAATCATAAATGAAAGAGGGGACTACAAATGTCACAGAAGTTAAAAAAAAAAGTGTGCTTGAACAATTACATGGCAACAAACTGGATAACCTGGATGAATAAGACAAAATCTGAGAAACAAACAACCTACCAAAACTGAATTATGAAGAAGTAAAAAATCTGAATAGACCTATAACTCATAAGGAGATTGAATCACTAATCAAAAACCTCTCAATAAGGAAATTCTCAGGGCCAGATGTTTTCATTGGTGAATACCAGGAAACATTTAAAGAAGAATTATCACCAAAACTGCTCAAACTTTTCCAAGAAATTGAAGAGAATGGAACATTTCTTAACTCATTCTATGAGGCCAACATTATGCTCAAATCAAAGTCAGACAAAGACACTACAAGAAAAGAAAACTACAGACCAATATCCCTTATGAATATTGATGCCAAAATCTACAACAAAATACTAGAAACCTGAATTCGACAGCATATTAAAAGGATTATATGCCAAAACCAAGTGAGATTTATTCCTGGAATGCAAGAATAGTTTAATGTACAAAAATCCATCAATGTAATACACCACACATTAACAAAATGAAGGGGTAAAAACACATGATCATCTCAATTGATGCAAAAAAAGAGTATTTGAAAAAAATTCAATACCTGTTCATGATAAAACAATAGTCAATAAATTAGGAATAGAAGTAAATTATCTCAGCATAATAAAAGCCATATATAAAAAACCCACAACCAATATCATATGCAATAATGTAAGCTCTTCTTCTAAGAGCAGGAAGTAGAAAAAGATGCCTGCTTCCACCACTTCTATTCAACATAGTACTGAAAGTCCTAGCCAGTACAATTAGGCAAGAAAAATAAATAAAAAGCATATAAATTGGAAAGGAAGAAGTGAAATTACGCTTGCAGACATCATGATCTTTAGGGTAGAAAATCTTAAAGATTACACACACACACATACATACTCACGCACCTCAGAACAAATGAATTTAGCAAAAGTTGCAGGATATGAAATCAACACACAAAAATCAATTGCACGTCTATGTACTAAAAATGAGCAAACTGAAAAGGAAATTTTTAAATTGCATTTACAATAACATCAAAAACAATAAAGTAAATAGGAATAAACTTAACCAAGGAGACAAAAGACTTGTACACAAAAAACTATAAAATGTTGCTGAAAGAAATTAAAGATTTTAAAAAATGGAATGGATTCTGTTCATGGATTGCAAAACTTAATATTGTTAAGATGTCACTATTACCCAAAGTGTTCTGCAGGTCCAATGCAATCCCTACCAAAATTTCAATGACATTTTTTTGAAGAAATAGAAAAAGTTCACCTAAAATTCTTATGAAATGTAAAGGGGGCGCTCAAACAGCCAAAACAATCTTGAAAAAAAATGAACAAAGTTGGCAGTCTCACACTTCGTGATTTTAAAACTTACTGCAAATCCAAAGTCACCAAAGCAATGTTGTACTGGCATAACAACAGATACATAAACAGTAGAATAGAACAGAGATCCCAAAAATAAATCCTTGCATATATGGTCAAATGATTTTCAACAAAGATGCCAAGACAATTCAATGGGGAAAAGAGGCTTTTAATAGTGATGGGAAAACTGGATGTCCACATGTAAAAGAATGAAGCTGGATCCTTACCGTACACTATATACAAAAAATAACTAGACGGATCAACAACCTAAACATAAGAGCTAAAACTATAAAATTCTTTGAATAAAACAGTGGCAAATCTTCATGATATTAGATTTGACGACGATTTCTTGGCTATGACACCAAAAGCACAGGCAACAGAAGAAAAAATAGACTTCGTCCAACTTCATCAAAATTAAGAACTTTGTGCATCAAAGGACACTCACAACAGATTGAAATGGCAACCCAGAGACTGGGAGAAAATATTTGCAAATCACATATCTGATAAGGGATTGATATCCAGAATATATAAGGAACTCCTACAACTCAATAACAACAAAAACATACAACCTGATTTAAAACTGGGCAAAGGACTTGAACAGATATTTCTCGAAAAATGTATATAAATGGCCAATAAGCACATGAAGAGATGCTCAACATCACTAGTCATTAGGAAAATGCAAATCAAACCCACAATGATATACCACTCCACACCTCTTAAGTGGCTATTATAAAACAAAGTAACTAACACAAACTAACAAAAAAACAGAAAATAACAACTGTTGGCAAGGATGTGGAGAAATTGGACTTGTACATTGCTGGTGTGAATGTAAAATGGAATAGCTACCATGGAAAATGTTATGGTGATTCTTCAGAAAAATTACATGGAATTACCATGTGATCCAACAATTCCACTTCTGGGTATATACCCAAAACTTGAATAGTTATTGGTACACCTACATTCATAGCAGCATTATTTAGAGTAGCTAAAATGTGGAAGCAACTCATGTCCATCAACCGATGAATAGATAAACAAAAATGTGGTACATACAATGCAATATTGTTCAGCTTTAAAAAGAAAGGAAATTTTGACACATGGTACAGCCAGGATGAACCTTGAAAACATTATGCTATGTAAAATAAGCCAGTCACAAAAGGACATGTATTGTATGATTCCTGTTATATAAGGTCCCTAGAATAGTCAAACTCACAGAGACAGAAAGTAAAATGATTGTTGCCAATGACTTGGAAGAGGGGGAATAAGGAGTTAGTGTTTCACAGGTACAGAATTTCAGTTGAGGAAGACGGAAAAGTTCTGAATGGGGGTGATGGTTTCAGAATAATGTGAATGCATTTAATGCCACAGAACTATACATTTAAAATGGTTAAAATGGTAAATTTATGCTATGTATATGTTACCACAATAAAAAAAGTTACAAAAAATGTGGGATACAGCTAAAAACCATGCTTAAAAAGAAATTTATAACATTAAATGTGAATACTGGAAAAAATTCTCCAATTATTGACTTAAGCTTTCATATTAATCTTTAAAAAGAAATGCAAATTAAAACCAAAGATGCAGAACACAGGATATAACAAAGATAAGAGTAGGAAACTCAATCAAAGAGGAAACAAAATTGAAAGAGAAAATTTAACATAATCAAAAGGTGTATATCTAAAAGATTAATAAATTGAAAAATTATCAATACTAGTAATGAGAAGGGTGATATTACAACAGATCCTATGAAAATTAGAATAAAAGTAAGGGAATACTTTGAACAAGTTCATGTCAGGAAATTTCATAATTTAAATCAAATGGATAAATCTGTGAAAAACACAAATTATGAAAGCTCATTAAAGAAGAAATAGACAAAAAAATAGTTCTAGATCTATTTTTAAATTAATTTATAGTTATAAACCCTTCTATAAAGAAAATACCAGTCCCAGATTTCACTCGGTGAATTTTGCTGAACATTTAAAGAAAATATAATGTCAATTCTATACAAAATATTTTTTTTTTAAAAGTAGGAGAGGAGGGAGTACTTCTCAACTCTATGAGTATTACCCTGATTGAAGGAAAAAAAACTAACTCCATCTCAATATTTCTCATGAACATAGACACAAAAATTCTTAGCAAAATGTTAGCAAATTGAATTCAATATGTAAAAAAGATATACGTAATGACCAAAGAGATTTTATCCCAGGAATGTAAAGCTGGCTTAGAATTCAAAAAATCAATGTAATTTACAATTACAGACTAAAGGAGAAAAAACATATAGCAATTGTGATGGATGAAAATAGAATGCTTTGACAAAATTCAACATCCATTCATAAGAAAAACTCTCAGCAAACTAAGAAGAGAGGGAGACTTCCTCAATCTGATGAAAGACATGTATACAAATCTTAAACCTGTCATCACTACTAATGATAAAATAGTGAATACTTTTCCTCCCAATATCAGGAAGAAGGCAAGGATGTCTCTTCTCACCATATTTATTCTAGACTGTATTGGAGGATGAAAAGGTCACATGTAGACACATTAGTAGACAGTCCTAGCTGTTAGTGTCAACTGCCCGCCACGTGAGTGACTCATCTTGTATGTCTAGCCCAGTTGAACCTTCGAATATTTCCAGTCTCAGCCACTATTTGGCTGCAACCTCACGAGCAACTCCAAGGAATAATCACCCAGCTGAACCAAGTCTATCCACAGAAATGCAAGACAAATTATGGGATGTGGGGATATAAGTATTCGTATAGCTGATTCACATTATTATACAGCAGAAACTAACACAACAGTGTAAAGCAATTATACTCCAATGAAGATGTTTTAAAAAAAAGAAAAAAAATGCTGACAAAAAAAAATTGTTGTTTTAAGCCATTAAATGTTGAGGTAGTTTGTAACCCAGCAATTGACAACTGATATAAAAAATATTTGCAATAGCAAGAAAGAAACCAGACAATATTACTTAGGGATAAACTTAATGAAACCTCCAGAATACTGCTGAGAAATTGAAGTAGCATGAACACACTGCAGCTTTTCCTGTCTACAGGCATCCAGCAACTGTTAAAAAATGCAGCTTCTAGTAGCCTTGTTCCCAATAGGTGAGCCAATCCGTGTTCTCTGGGGACCTTTGCAGCTAATAAATTGTTCTTTCTAAAGCGAGCTTCTGGAGCAACAGTCTGTCCCCATTTCGCTGCCCAAGGAAAGATTCTCCAAGGATAAATATGGGGAGATCTGCAAACGTTCTTCCTTCCAAGATCAAAGAAGACTCCAGAGTTTTGTCTAAACTACAGAAAGACCATATACAAAATCCATGCCCCTTTATGAAACACATCCTATTCTCTGCTCTGAATGCAGTTCCTGGGAGCTCAGTCTCCTGGGAATATGACACTGCACTGGGCTAACTCATCAGTGCTCTGGGAGGGGTGTCAGGAAATGCCATCAGCCACCAATACACCAGAAACGCTACCCAGCACATGGTACCTCAGATACACTGCCACTTTCAAATGTATCACTGTTTGAAATATATCACTGTATTTCAGTTCTTATTCTGTGCTGAAGACCTTGGTATATATCTTATTTAATTCCTTACAGCAACCGTTTTTTTTCAATTCCAAAGTTGCAGAGATTCCCAACCATGCTAAGAAAATCGTTTTAGCCCCATTTTTCATGTAGAAAAACTGATTCGTAGAATCCATTGAATCAGTAGAACCTACATTCTATCTGAATTTGAAGTCTTTGCTTTGTTCATCTCCACTTTGCCTCTGCTTGCTTTTATCCCTGTTTGCTGACTTATCTGTGTCCCCCATTAGACTATGAGACCATCAAGTACAAAGACTATGCCTTATTAATTTTTAGATCTCTAGGAAATAGCATAGTGCTTATCTCTTAATCATTATTCACAAAATGTCACTTCAACTTTTGGATTAGAAGTTGCATCACACATATCTTAGTCTAAGTATTATCTCCCTCAACCAGACTGTAAGATCCCGTAAGGCAGGGGTCACATTTTATTCACCTTTGCATTCTTGGCATCTAGCTCGAGGGCTGGCACACAGTGAAAGTTTCACAGTAGAATAAGTGACAGACGCAACTCACCCAATTGCCCTGGCCTTCACTAACCAGCAGTAAAATTCCCAGAAGAGCTATAGAAAGCAGTAGGGGTATTAATGAAATAAGAGTCTGTGAATAATTTAGTAATTAACATTGTCTACATTTGCATTTATTTGCATAATGCTTCTTAGCTTATGAAATGTTTCCACATCCATTTTCTAACGTAATCTTTCCAAGACTCCTATGAGGTACAAAAAGCAAATACAATCGGCATTTTATAGAAAAGATTCTGGGTCTTGCCCAAAGATACAAAACTGGATAGTGGTGATGTTAGAAATAATACTCAGATTTCCTGGCGTCCTGCGTAGAACTTTTCCCACCGGATCACCCTTTGACCAAGGTGAACGACTGAGCATTCAATTTGGAATGCAACCATTTATAGCTGTGGGCCTGCAGTCAGGTTTTTTAAATTTTTGAACTGCTGTGTCCTCTTTTGTAAAATTGCAATAATTATTATTAACCTGACTTCCCCAGTCAAGTCACATTTACTAAAATATCTATTAATATTAATCTACACGAATATAATACATTAATTTAATAATAGAATTAAATTGTATTACTAGAATAATATTAATATTTATTGAGTCATATTTATTCTTTTTATTAAAAATAAAAGTGCAAAGAAGATAAAATACTGATTGAATCCAACGTAAAAGTATTAAAATTCTGAGGAAGAAATGAGAAATCTTCCCCAAAAAGCAGAGAGATTTGACAAGTAATATCTTTCCTAAATTCTGCTCCTTGTTTTCTTCTGAGCCTAGGAGTCTAGTGGGGTAGAGCTCTCTGTTATCCCAAAGCAGCCCTCCTCAATAATTTAGGAAGCCTCCAGTATCCAGCCTGGTTGGCTCTCCCTGCACTGCAATCCAGGATTTGAGCTGCACTGCTGATTCTTTAACCTAGCTCTTCACTACCTTTTGGTAGTGAAGAATGCCTTTTGGTAATTATGAATGCCTTTTGGTAATTATTAAGAATGCCTTTTGGTAATTATTCATATTTATGTAAAATATCTCATATATCCAAAAAGGGGAGCTGCTTTAGATGGTTCTTCAGTGAGCTTTCTAACTGCCAGACAAAAAGTCCCACCCATTTGCTAGCTAGTGACCAGCATGACCTATGGATTAAGAATATACTACCTTATGACGTTATGGGCAAGAATCAGATAGTTTTTCCAGTTCTGAAGAAATTTTTATTAACTTCCTAGGATTTCGAGGGTAGTCAAATCTAATTTGTAAGAACATGCGAAGTCAACAGGCCTATGAAAATGTCAGGGATTCCTTGCTAAGGACAAATGTATATGGGTCAAATGGTGAGTCTGAATCCACTCAAATTTCTCACTGCCTCCAATGTAAATCCTCGACTCAAGCAAACAGCACTATTCCCCTACTTCTAGCATCCTCTCTGTGCCTGTGATTAAACTCACTCAGACCCGGAATGCCTTTTCAACTCCTCTGCAACCATAAAAATAATGGTTGCCATTTATTATTACCTAATAGGGTGCATCTATTCCCAAACTTAAGTCACTAAAGGAATTGTTGTCTCCATTTTACAGATGATGAACCAGAGGCTCGAGAAAGTTAAGCAGTGTATGCAAAATGCACACCTAGTGATAGAAGCAGGATTTAAATTCTGTTTAGGTCAAATGCATGCTCTTCCCATTATGCTCCTTCTCTCAGGACTAGCTCAAAGCCCACCTCCTTCCAGAAAGTCTCCTTTGAGCATGCAACTCTGAATGACCTCACACTTCTTTCTTCTCCACTCACTGACTACTTAGCACACTTTGCCTGGTGGTGACTCCTGGTCTCTAATGCTGTCTTCCACTCAGCCACAAAATTCTTGGGGACAGAATATACTCTTATATTGCTGGTATATCTTACCTCTCTTCCACTATGTTTTTTATCCCATTAAAATAAAATTTTGTGGTAAGGACAAACATCTACTTGGATGTCCTATTGATCTCTGCATACCTTTAGATGTTTTGAATAGTGCTGTGTACAAAGTAGACATCTAAAAACTGGATGTTGACATGAATATAAATTGGATTTAGACTAAATATCCATTTGAAAGACAAAGAAAGTAGGATGCAAAGAGGTTAAAAGCCAAAATTCTCACAGAAATTTTCTGACAGGGCTAGGTCTGTGGATTCACTGACCAGTGGATTTTTTTCCCACATTATATCTAGGGTGACCTTTCAATTTATTGCCCAAACTTTGGCATTTTTAAGAGTCAAAGTGAGTAATATTTAAAATTTTTCTAGGACAATAGGCATAAACTACAGTGTATCATCACCTAATTATTTCTCACGGCCTTTACCAATGGCAATAAGGGCTGCACATGCTTATATACAGTGCATACAAAGTGCCAAGTGCTGTTCTGAGATTATAAATACCATCTATGATATAGTTATAGATATACATGTACATGTGAAACAACTTGTGTAATCTCCATAAATAAGTACTATTATTATTCCATCGTACAGATGAGAAAACTGAGGCACAGAGAGGATAAGTAACTTGCCTAAAGTCATACATCTAACAAACATTGGAACTAAAGATTTGAACTCAAATAGTCTAGCTCACAAGCCATTGCTCTTAACCACCACAAAATAGAAAGCAAGTACTCAATAATATCTGATGGTTATTTATTCCTAAGATCACTTCCCTTGATCAAGGTGCCATTATTATGGCATAGTAGAAAGAGCCCAGGGTCAGGAAGTAAAAGAAATGGAATCCAGTGTCCACCCACCCTCTGAATCACCAGGTCACACTCCTCAGTTTTCCATCCTTAAGAATGTTAGACTACTCTTGAAGTCTACTAGCTTGAGAGACTCCGTTTATAGGATTGATGGATATGATTTTACTTCAGGGTTTAACATGGCCTAGCACCTGATGGGTACTGAGGGAGAACTCACCTTAGTCTGAGTCCTGAGGGACAATTATCCTTGACTTCGGAGGGCCTTGATGACAATACGCCAGGTTACTCACAACAGCCTGTGAAATTGGTACAGCATCTCCAATTTCAGACGGGAAAGGAGAAATTCAGGGAAATTAAATTATTTACCCAACGTCACAGTATTATATGGAAGTATATGGAAGACCCAGGATTGGAATCCAGTCTATCTAACTCCAAAGCTGTGATCATTGTACTAGAGCACTCTGGCAGACAAATATCACCTAAGTTCACAAACACAGCTTGTTTTTCCAGCTCCTCAATTTCACGATTCACTAGTTCTGTGGGTCAGAAGTACTAACATCCAGAAAGCACAAGAAGCATTGTTTGGGAGAGGAGGGGGGAAAGGCAAGAAAAGAATTCCATCCAATTCAACCAGCTTTAGTACCCGTGCCATTCGTATTGCTCACACATACTTAGAAACTAAATATAATAAAGGTGTTTATGGAGACACCACAGAAGTATACTGCTGAATTTCTGAGGTTCTATGGTTGCCAGGGAGACAATGATCTTCTCTTACTTACAGGAAAGCTTCTTTAAGAGTGGGACATGACTCAGAGATACCAGGAACTGGAATCTTTACAGGGGAACTGTCTGTGTGAAGCATACAGAGTCATCACCATACACCTGTCTGACTTGAGTTTCCCAAAGTCCATCTCCATCTCCCAAAGATTCTTCCTGCACAAATGCTGGGGTATGGGTCCCACCACTGTTATTCAGTCTGCTGAGGACAATGGGTCCCAAGCCCAGTCTGGTTTCTTTAGAAATCTTCCCCCCTCTTAGTGAGAGGCACCAGGACCAGCACAAAAGGGCACTTTGGGGGATAAGCAGGGCTTTCAGATATAGACCCTGAAACATCTTCCTGGCCCACCTTAGAACTGGCTCCATTCCTGACTTCCTTTGTTGCTGGCTTCTCATTACAGTTTCTGTTCATGTCCCAATTTCCTTTCTGCTCTGACCTGCAATATCTGTTCCACTCCTGGAGATCTCTGTCTTCCCTCATCCAGAATTTGGGATTCTGCAAGACAACCCTACAAGAGACAGTGTTCCCATAACCCCTGTTTTCATTTCAGCTCTCAGAAACTTTTAGGTAACCCTTGCCCTTTCCCTAGTAGCCAGAAGGCCTACTGCCATGGGGCAGAGTCAGCTCAAAGAAAGGGTCTTAATAGTCACAATTCCAGCGCTCAGCCTGATGACATTCTCCCCTCTCTACCGTCTCAGTAAGAGCACAGCCAGCCCTTGCTGTCCTGCTTGGGCTGCTCCCTGTCAGCCAGCTGTGGACAGCTGCAGCTGTCAGAGTGTCTCCTCATTGGTCTTGGTCCTGCCCTTTAGGCTGCACAAAGTCTAGCCCCACCCCTCTGGCCCAGGAAGTCCCTTGAGAGGGGTGCTGGCCACTCTCAAGCCCCCTGCCCCAAGTCCTCTCCTCCAGCACCTCCCCACAGGACCACACACCATTCCTGTCGAGAATATACAGATAGTGCTCTAATCCCTCACCAGGACTTTGGCTTCTTGAATGGAATGACCATAGGACATCCACGGGACAACACGGGAACATCATATCCCATTCTTCCTGAGGTTCCTCACTGACACTCCTCACACAGGCCCTCAAGTCCTGACTTGTGTTTTCAGGCTTCCTTGTCCCTGCTTTTCCTCAGTCTGAGTGCTGTCTACTTGGGAAATCTCAGTCCTTTCCATGACCATATTTCTACTTTCCACAAGGAAGCAGTAACTTTCCACAAGTCCTTTTCCCTCCCCTCTCTAACACTGTCTTCTCAGAGTCAAACAGCACGTATTGAGTACTTATAGTGTTCTCAATTCTGACCGGCTTTATTAGGATTTCCTGGGATAGATACTCTGAACTCTGCCATTGAACACCCACTGGTGAACATTGCCTTGGGGGAAAGAGAGTCCCTTCCCTTCTCAGCTATAAGAGTATCTGCTCAACTCCATGCCTTTAAACCAGACCAACTACCCCAAACCCTATGGAGTACTCCCTAGTGGCCAATGAAAATGAGCCTTGGACATTCCAGCCCCACTGATGACAAATGTCTCTGAACTCTCCATTCACCCTTCTCCTTCTCTCTCACCTCTGGAACCACCCTTTATGTCCTTGACTCCCAGCTTCCAGAATCTGCCCCACACTAGTCATGCCTTGGAATGAAACCCAGGTTTGCTTTTTGGCACTGCTCCTGGCATATTTCTCTGACAAGGTATGTGGTCACCCTCCGCATTGTGTTAGCTTGCTTGCCCAGCGACCTGCACAGTTTGAACCAGGCAGGCACCAGTGCACACCCTATGCAATGGGTCAAGTTTTGAAGATACAGCTAGACATGTAAGAT
Organism: Eschrichtius robustus; assembly: GCF_028021215.1. Taxonomy (NCBI): domain Eukaryota; kingdom Metazoa; phylum Chordata; class Mammalia; order Artiodactyla; family Eschrichtiidae; genus Eschrichtius; species Eschrichtius robustus. The sequence goes on from NC_090838.1 coordinate 12,870,988, forward strand.
CCACTTTAGCAGTGACACGAAAAAAAGAGCTTGTGTGGAAGTCACAAGCAGTGGCCCTGGAAAGCTTCTTTTGGTCAGTAGGAGCTTCTCACCGAGTTTCTAGCCATCATTCCATGCTCATGCTCGTCTGTTTTCCAGGCAGACAAGTTGATTTCCAAAGCCTAACGCCGAGGCAAAGGACCCACTGTACATCCAGAATCACTAACCTCCTTCCTGGTCAGCCTCAAAGGCACTTCTGTGGGTGCTGCAGCTGGCTCTCTAGCACATAGGCCAAAAGGACCGATACCCACCTAATGAAACCTCAGTCTGGCCAAATGTGAAGTCATTTCATTCACTATGCAGAGATTATTTACACCTCATGAAATTTTGGCCAGAAAATTTTGTTTTCATTTTCAGAGGTAATGATGGCCTGACTGAAAAAAATTATAGCATTTTAAACAATACTCATCTGGTAATAATTTATGCATCCATCACACAGAAGTCTTATTAGATATAGACTATGTTTGATGGAATCAAAATCTAATCAGAAGCCCCTATTCCAAAATATCCAGCTGAAAACCCAGGTGGGAAAGTAAGTCTGTGGAAGGACAAAAATGAAAGCAGCATACAAGCAGAGCTTTATCCTTAGAAAGCATATGTTGTTACAATTTTTAGTCACCATTGGAATGTTGGCTTGTCAAAAAGAAAAATATATATATATATATAGAGAGAGAGAATTAATTAAAAACTGAGCCATCTTAGGCACTTATCAGCCTTTTCCCCAGGAGAGGACAAACTCCTCTAGGGCTAACTCCCTAGCCAGGCATGAAGACTCAACAACGGAACTCCGTGTCCTTGTTCTCCACTCACCCCTTTCACCCCTTCGGTTTCCTCTGTTCTGAGCACCTGATCATTCTTCAAACATGACTGAACCTATTCTAATGTCTGGACCTGGATTCCTCCATCCTATGTACAAGGCTTCCCATCTTTGCCCTTCCCAACTCTTCCCATTAGTGAATTCCAAACTAAAATTCCTCCTCCCTCAAGAAGCCCTCCTAAATAGATTCAACCCCCAAACTTCTCCTCCTCTTCACCCACAGCGTATACAGACTGTGCCAGTAAATTAGAAATAAAATTGGCCCTTTCTTAGTACACTGTCTCAGATAGTTTTCTCACTTAACTCCTGAATCTCCTAATTTAAGATTGATCTCACTCACTTTCAGGCATCGGCAACAACTTCACATCCATCAGGAGGGCTATTATGGGAAAAACAGAAAATAAGAAGTGTTAGTGGGGGGGCTTCCCTGGTGGCGCAGTGGTTGAGAATCTGCCTGCTAATGCAAGGGACACAGGTTCGAGCCCTGTATTTAATTAATAAATAAATAAATAAATAAATAAATAAATAAATAAATAAATAAATAAAAATTAAAAAAAAAAAAAGAAGTGTTAGTGGGGATGTGGAGAAGTTGGAACCCTTGTGCACTGGTGGTGGGAATGTAAAATGGCACTGCCACTGTGGAAAACAGTGTGTCAATTCCTCAAAAAATTCAAAATAAAAGTACCACATGACCCCTATTGCCATATGGTAATAAAATTATCATATAATGGAAGTGAAAGTAATTAACGCCACTGAAGTCTACACTTAAAAATTGTTAAGATGGTAAATTTTGTTATGTATACTTTACCACAATAACAACAACAACAACAAAAAATAGAGAAAAAGACTGAGACTGAAGGAAGAAAAACTAACTTTCTTAATCTCTCCTGTGCTAAGTGATTTTCATAGACTCTCCTTTTTAATCTTTGCAACAACCTTGATTTTAACCCCATATTTCAGATGAGCAGATGAAGCTGAGGCTGAGCATGTCAGTGATTTTCCTGTGCTTTCCAACTTGCAGAAAATGCAGATTTGAACACAGGCCTAGCTGACCTATGGCCACCACTCATAGGTTCCTCCTCAACGTTTCTCCTTCCTTATACTCCATCTCCTCACATACAGCTTACGACCCTGAGAAAGGGGAATGTGCCTTAAGTGTCAGTGCCTCCTCATTAGCATAGCCAAAGCTACAATAGGTGCTTCTTAATTGTTTATTGAATTGATTCTCCTCCTTGCTTAGGTAGTGAATGACCCAGAACTGGTCGGTGCTTCAGTGTCATTTTTACCTGAGATTACTGGACTCAACTCATGGCAAATCTGTGATCAGCCAGGCTGCCAGGCTGTGCCCTTCTCCGTTGCAATCTACAAAAGAAAGAATCTATTTTAGGATTTCCCACGTCCGCTGTGGTTCTGAGTAATGCCTGAGATTTGTTACCTAGCAATTAAGCAAGAAAAGATGGGAAATTGTATTTACATTTTCCACACGGTTGAGCTTTCTATACCTAACCTTGAATACTTAATACTGTGCTGAGTTATGACTCATCAAGGAAAGATAGTTTTACTTATAAAAAAGGAAACAAAGCTTAACTCTCAGTAGGATGGTTACCTCACAGAGAAAAGAGAGTAGAACATACGTTTTTAAATTGTAAATGTTGAAAATGAAAAATAAATTACTTCTCTTACTGAAAGCGAGGACTTTTCAGATCTTCTCTTGATCCCTAACCTTCATCAAACTAGTAATAATAGTACTAATTTCTCATTTTCATGACTTATCCATCTGGAAAGCCCTTACCCTAATAGCCGCATACTCAAATCTCATCTTCCTTCAAGGTTCAGCTCCATACCCTTCTTCCATGAAGACTTCTCTGACCAACTCCCCATCTCCCTTCTTTCCTGCCATTTACCTTGTCCAGTAGTCTGCACTTTAATTTGCTAATGCTACTTATTTACATCTCACATCTTCCCTTTAAACTCGGTCCTACTTCAGAATAAGAGATTTTATTTCTTTAAACCATAGCCCAAGACATTGTAGTCACTCAGTAAGTATGTACTGTTGATATATACTTCACATATTGTGTTTATTACATTTCACTTGTATATATAGAATGCAGAGTTTAAATCTATCCAGTTTCCTTTAGAACACAGGGCAGAAGAATATCTACAGTTATTGCCAGTAATATGGTTTTTAAAGGGCTGCCAGTTTTACTTGGGAAAACTATTTATGATGAAATGTCCTCTTATGCATTTATATCACTGGACCCGGAAGAAGCCAGGACAAGCACAGACAAGGGTGGACAGGATGTGGTACTTCCTGGGAATGCTGTTAGATTCCATTTTTAAGATTCTTCTAATGTTAAGGGCAGGAACTTCAAGAACATGTAGTAACCTGGTTAAATATTAATGCTCCACAGGCTAGGAGACGAGTCTGATGTTTAATTTTCAGTGCTTTACTTCCCTGCCATCTTCCAGACAACAGAAAATTAAATTCTGACTTTACTGCAGTGCTTTTCAACCTACCTTCAGTTTAGAATCATCTGTGGTGATACGGAAAAACACAAATTCCCCAGCCCTACCTCCAGAGATTTGGATGCAATTGATCTGGGCATCAGTATCTGTTGAAAGCTCCCAAGGTGATTTTAAAGTGTAACCAGAATTGAGAACCACTGATAAAATGTTTGATTTATCAATTCCTCACTCTGAACCTACCCTAAGTGCCAAAATAAAAAACATTAAAAGTAACAATCCAGCCTCCATGCTGCCTCAGAAAAATGGGAATTTATTAGGTTTTAACAGAAAGAATATAGTAATAAAAGATATGGTACAGGATGGGCAAATGCCCAATGACATTTCCAAGTCTGGGTACCTTGGGTCTTAGACACTTCTTCCTCTGCACAGAGCCACACTGTGGCTGTTAGAATAAATACCTATGATTTTTTGAAATCAACCAAGAAAAGACTTCCCTGGTAAGAAGTTGGCAGTCCTTACCACCCAGAAAAATGGCACCAACGTATCACTAGGCATTTCAGTCTTCATTGCTTCTGAGTGATGGGATATTGAAGCCATGTAAAACTGTTCCTTGCCAAAAGCAGAGGAAAGGTCATTTTTTATGTCAAGTATTCCCTTGAACAATTGGAACAAGTTCACAACTGGGATGGAGATGGAGGCAGAGATAGGGGGACTTTATGAGAAAACACAGATTTATTGTTGACCAAATTATAATCAGAAGAAGCAGAAGGCATCCCCACCGGCAACATGGACTAAATTAGACTCCCCAGGGTAGGCTGAACTCTTCCAGAAAGAGTAACAGACCTGTTTTCTTGTTGCATGAGATGAATCACCCTTCAGTGTTAGTCAACAAACAATTGACTTGGTTACAAGGGGACTATTGGTTATAAGAAGAAAGCATAAAATGCATTCAAAATGGTCCATTTTGTAGGTGAGATGATTAGAAGAAACATTTTAACTCAGAACGTATACAAAATGGGGGCATCTAAAGAGGTATAACAAGAGCATTGGGTCAAAAGCCCCTCAGACCATATATTCTTTGGGTTTCAGTTGTCCCTACATGTCCCTCAAGCACCTAAAATTCGGCCAGTGAAAAATTGAGCCCAACTCCTCTCCCCTATTCTCAGTCTTGGATGGTAGCCCTACCCAGAAGCCTATGTTAGAAGCCTAAGCTTTACCTTGATTTTTCCTCCGTCCTTCCTCCCATCCATGTCCAATTGCTTACCAGGCTTTACCAGTTTCTCTGCCTTGAACTAGGCCTAGTTCAAGTTAGGCCTTTATCATTGCTTGTCTAAATCATGGGTTACCAAACCAGAACTCTTGGAACAAATCTGGGCCCTCAACCTGTTTTTGTAAATAAAGTTTTATTTACATATCATCTAGGACTGCTTTCAAGCTACAGTTAACAGAGTTGAGTAGTTGCAACACATAACATACATAGTCCACAAAGGCAAAAATATTTACTATCTGGCCCTTTACAGAAAAACCTTGCTAACTCATGGTCTATGTCACTGCAATATTCTTCTAAAAGATTATCCTACTCCACCCTCTCCCCTACATCCAAACTTTATCCCTCACACTACTAATAGAATAGTCTTTCAAAAATAAAACTCCAGGGCTTCCTTGGTGGCACAGTGGTTGAGAGTCTGCCTGCCGATGCAGGGGACATGGGTTCGAGCCCTGGTCCGGGAAGATCCCACATGCCGCGGTGCAGCTAGGCCCGTGAGCCACAACTACTGAGCCTGCGCGTCTGGAGCCTGTGCTCCGCAACAAGAGAGGCCGCGACAGTGAGAGGCCCGCGCACCGCGATGAAGAGTGGCTCCCACTTGCCGCAACTAGAGTAAGCCCTCGCACAGAAACGAGGACCCAACACAGCCAAAAATAAATAAATAAATAAATAAAAATTAAAAAAATAAATAAATAAAACTCCAATCATTTCCCTCCATAGCTTAAAAGGATGGCTTCTCATGAAAAGTAAGATCCAAATTGTCAGCCTGGCATTCAAGACCCCACACTATATCTTCTCACCCAATCCCAGGTTCCCTCAGCTCGTTCATTCTCCCTTCTAAGCAGCATAGCTTTTCTTTCCTTGGGGAATCTATGCTCCAATTTGACATGAAGTTCATTCAGGCATGTTTCAACTCACAGAGGGCTTATCATATCATCATTTCAAAAAGCAAACGCTCCCCTAAAGGAATTTACTTTCCAGTTTATTCTACTTACTTTATTATGTAATGGCCTTGATAGAGAAGATGATCAGAAAGCTTTAACAGAGGTAGATCTTCAAGTGGAAAGAGTTTACCAGGTATTAGAGATTAGGGAAGGGCTTCAGAGACAATTGTTTGAACAAAGTTAAAAAGGGAAGGTATTCTTGAGAAACAACAAAAAGTTTGCTGTGTGGTGCTGAATAGCCCTAGATAAGGACAGAAAGGTAATTTGTAAAATTTTAATGTCATAGTAAGGACCTTGTACATATCCGATACCAGCCAAAATTCTAATGATGGTAGGATCTTAAAATCATCCCACATGTGGAAAACCAATCCAAGACTGCTAAGCAAGGAAATTCCAGGATTAGATTCTCCTTATAAAAAGGAAGCTGGTGAGAGTGAGAAATAAGGAAAGGAAAAAATAAAGGCAAGAATCCAGTATAGAAGTAATTATAATAGCCCAGTGAAAAATGAAAAGGCCTGAACTTGGGTGGTGGCAGTTGAAATCAAACATGGAATTAGCAATTAACTGGATCTAGGAACTCTGGATAAAAGAACGAATGCTGAATCTAAGGCTTCTAGTTTGTACAATTAGCTAACTGGATAGAGGGACTTGTAGCCAAAATCAAGATTACAGGAGAAGGACCTGATTTGGAAGGCAAGTGGCAGATGCAGATAATAAGTTTCATTTATACATGTTAAATCCCAGATGCTGGAGATTATCTAGGTGGAACTACCAAGGATGAAGTTAAAAATGTGTACCTGTTCCTCCAGTGAAAACCTGGTGCTAGAGATTGAAATACCATCAAGTTTGGGGAGTGGTAGAAACCTTGAGAGAATGTAGCCATGTCATCTTGGCTTCAAGGTTGCCCATAAGCATCTTGCTTCATGATCTTGGTTGGCTCCATGAGCCTTAGGAAAAGAAATTGTAAACCAATCAAAGAAAAAATGTTCTGATTCTCTCAACCAGAAACTTTAAAAGGAAGTAGAACTGAAGAGAATGAGACCACTTAGAATTTAAATTCAGTGTATGTTTTTGAAAATAACCCACAAATAAAGAAAAGGGAGGGGTATTATATAAGAAAATGTTAAGAGAGGATTATTCCCGTGTAGGTCAAAGGCCTAATTAACTGGGTACCAGTAGATCTGGAAAGTTAAAGAGATGCAAATTCTCCACATGAGATGAGGAGGTAGCTGCATTTCTGCTTCCTGGGAGGGGTCATCCCAGTTTTGCTGTAACAGGACCAGGAGGCAGAATGGTGAGCTCTACCTCCAGGAGTAAAAGCTGAGAGAAGAAAAAGGTTCCTACGATCACCTCAACGGAGTTAGGAACTAAAAGCCAAGGGGAACATGAAACTGGGAACTTTGACACTTCACTTTGAAATTTTGGCTTTCCTTTGCTTCTTTCTCACCGAAATCAGCCATAAAGCCCTTATAATAAAAAAAAAGCCTGTAAATGTATTTAGGGGTACAATAAAGAAGCAGATAACTCTCAGCGGACAAGACTATGCTCTGCTCTACAGTAGTCTGAAAGAGAGGGAACCCAAAGAGATCAAGCAGGAGGGGATAGCCATTAAAGGAGAGAAATGCAAGCTGAATTTCTAGGTTCTACATCAAAGAAATAAAGGAGATCCTGAAATGTCAGCCTATAATTAAGAAAGGGGCCAAGAAATAGCTCTCATTCCCTCTCATATTTTTAAAGAGCATATTATGGAAGGTACCAAAAAGACAATGCATCTAATGGCAAAATATAGTGTGTCACATCTTTACCAAGGAAGGCTGGAATCCAGAAACCACTAAAATTTCTAGAGACAATCAAGGGGAATATTGAAGGGGTTCAACGGTCAAGGAATGGCTAGATCCAATACTCAGGTTGAATAATTCTGATGGGATAGATTTAAAGCATAATACTCAAACTTAAGTTGGCTTCCTCTTCTCCATGAAGAATAATCTCAGTTTGTTCATTCAAGAAACATTAATTAGCTTCTCGGCCTTTTGGCTAAGATCAAGTGAAGAAACATTAATTATTCATGTATTTGTACAAACTACTGTATTAGATATTCACAGAAACACACACAGTCTCTACACTTCAAAGGGATCACAGTCCAAGGAAGGATACTAAAGCCAAGTGAAGACAAGGCCACAGACAAAAGTGAAGTCATATGAGAGCACATGGGCACTGTCACGCCCAGTTGAATCCCCCAACCCTAAAGTGTGATATACAGCACAGACCCACTGCTTGTGTCTCTGAGGCACAGAAGGGGATGAGGGAGATGCCCAAAGACTGGAAATGAGCAAATGTAATGACAGAAAGAAAAAAATATACGCCTCATCAACAGAAGACCCACAGGTTGATATATTTAGACTGGTCAGCTGTCAGGGCCAGCCAGGCTAACAGGGCCAGAGGCTACATCTCGGCTGCAATCTGATTCTCTGTTGTTCCTTCCTCTTTCACATAGACTCCTGGAAAAAGAATTTTTGCTCCTTCTTATGAAGTGACAAGACACAGTGGAAATAGCACAGGCTTAGAAGTCTGACCAATCCCCCATCCTTCACTTGTTATCTACATGATCTTGGCTACATTTTTCAACCTTCCTGAAACTCTGTTTCCTCATCTATGAAATGAGAATAAAAGTTCTGCCCTTAAGTTTGCTGTAAAGATTCACTGAGAACATAAATTTAGTATTTAGTTCAGTGTTTGGCAAATAAGAGCTAATCGATAAATATTATTCGTTATTATTACTGTTATCCCTTTGCCCTCAAGTACAAGCATACTTCCCTTACCAACTTCTGTCTGGTGTAGTTTCTCCCTGTTTGGCTAGGAAGTCACACAGATGTATTTTTTTGTAGCAGCTATAGCAACTCTGCCACCATCATAGCTCAGGAGATGATTGTCGGATAGGAACTGTGGACACAGTTCCCCAGCCTGAAGACCTTGGTGGTCCACTCCTCTCCACGCTGCCCTCTGCTGACCACAGACAGTCACTGCAATTGACCTTCCAGGTCCTAGCAGTGTCAGACTACAGGAGAGATCCTTCTCGCTGACAGATATCTAGAATTAGTTGTTGATAAACAGGTCATTTATAGTCATATAGCAAAGAAGGAGATGACCACCAAGAGTCAAAATGGACCTATTAAGAAAATATATCCTGTTAAATTAACATCATTCTTCTGTGTAATGGCATTATTAGTCTGATCATTAGAAAATATATTAAACAGAATTGCCATAAAACACTTGCTAAATGTTTTCTAATAACCTTGTGGAAAAGATGTAACTATTAGGTGAAATAAATATCAGACAGGAGGCTCCACGGCATGGATGAGTAATCAAACTGTAGAATTTATGTTAATGAATCTTGAAGGTTGCCCCAAGGCTCCATCAACAATCCTATCCCACTCAACATTTTCATAATTGACATGAATGAAGATAAAAGATATATCATATTTTCCAATGATACAATATTAGGCTGAACAGCTCATGTGATAAACAGACTCCACCTTCCAAAAATCTCACCAAACTCAATTTAATAAATAGTTACTGAGTTGCCTCTATCTTCCAAGCACTAAAGACAGATTGACAAACAAGGACTCTACCCTCATAGAGTAAATGCCTTGTGGAAATTCAAAACTGTATTTGGAATAACCTGAATTAAAATATTGGAAAGCAAGTTATTTTTTAATATTTGGCCTGAACAAAACATACCTGTTGAAAGATATAATCCACAAACAACTAGTTTGCAATACACAGTCTAAATCAGCAATATTTACTCAGTGACTAAAATCACTATTTAATCGTAGGTGAAAGTCACAGAAGAATTCATATAAACGTGAAAGCTCCCTGGACATCTGTCCTAGTTGGACCATATATGGGTAATTGTAAAATGGACGGAAACCTATGCTGACAAACTAGAGAGTGGCCACAGTTTGGTGACCAAGAGGGATCGAGATATCTTACCTCAGGAACACTCAAAAAAGACCATGTTTGTTGGGTTAGAGACAAGAAAACTAAGGAAAGAGGCAATGTGTGTTGTGTATGTGTGTGCACACATGTGGGCATATTTGTGATAGGGATTAAGAAGCAGGGTAGCTTTTTTCAAACACTGAAGATATGTCATATCCTTCACCATAGTGGACTGTGGTAGATGGATACAGTTTTCACTACAAGTACACTTTCCTTTCACTGTGTCTTCTAGTAATGGGAGCCTTTTTCCTGTGGGAAATTTATTCCACATCGTCCAGGTAGGGCTAAGTGCTAGGCTTCCCCCACTCCAAGCAACACCCAGCTCCGATTTGGGGTGTCACATGACCCTAACCTTCTTCCACTAAAGTTTTGCTAGTGTTATCAGGAAAAAGGCACTTTCGTTTCTCTGAGAGTTCCACTAAGGCTCACATAAGCCAGGGGCTACCAAGGATCATCTTTTCCGTTACTTAGAGCCCAACAGAGAGGGAAAAAAAAAAAGAACTAACAGAGAAAATTAGAGCTCAGAGATTTAAAGAGGGGAATTGCTGTGATATGGTTTAAGTACCTGTATCCACCTTACATGATGTTAGACCAATCACTGTATCTTTTCAATAAGTTATCTTTTTGTTTAAGGTACTTTGAGGGGGTTTCTATTATTTACCCTAAAAAAATCCTGACCATTATTTTCACTAAACACTAAGTACTTTATGAACTGTGTCTTCCTTACTCATCTTTATAACCCAGTGTGAAGTAGAGACCTTAAGATATAGTAAGAACTAAAAAAAAAAAAAAAGAAAAAAAAAAGATATAGTAAGTACTCAGTAATTGCTATGATAAATTGAAGTGAACCAAAACTTCAAGGAGGCTGATTTTGACTCAGTTAAGGGCAGTCTTCCTAAAGACTGGCATTGTTATGGACTGACTGTGTCCCTTCAAAGTTCATATGTTGAAACCTAATCCCAATGTGATGCTATTAGGACTTTTAGGAGATGATTAAGTTTCGAGGGTGGAGCCCTCATGAATGGGATTAGTGCTCTTATAAGAGACCCCAGAGAGCTCCTCTGTCCCTTCTGCCATGTGAGCGCACAGCAGGAAGTCAGTCATCTATGAACCAGGAAGGAGGTCCTCATCAGACACCAAATCTGCCGACACCTTAATCTTGGACTTCCCAGACTCCAGAACTACATGAAACAAATGTTTGTTGTTTAAGTCACCCAGTCTATGGCAATTAGTTACAGCAGCCCGAACTGACTAAGATAGGTGTGGTTCAATATCAGTACCACAAAAAGCATCACTAAAGGTGTTCAAGCTGAGACTGTGACTGTTCAGGCTGCTGAGGGTGGGTACTTGGGGAAAGCATCCTATAAGCGGGTTCCTTCTGGTCCAGGGTCTGTGATTCTAGGTAATATGTACCTTCTTTCCACCACTGAAAATACCCTTTATGTTGTTTTTCTATCAGATTTCATTAAAATTAACTTATCTTTTGGCCTTTTATTCATTTGCTTTACTCTTTAAGTTCTATGACACAGTAATTACTGGAAAGGTTGGCATAAGGCAAGCTGAAAGAAAACTGAAGCAGCACTGCGAATAGCCCCGTTAAGCATTTTGTTTAGATGTTTGTCAGTGATTGGAGATTGACAATCAGCACACACAGAGTGGGAAGAACTAAAGTTGGCTCACAGGTTCCCCGAAGGGTGGAGTCTGAGCAGAAGTGCTTTCAATTTCTCACCCAGAAGTCTGGCCTATAAACGTGTAACGAACTCTTGAGAGGTTTTTTTTTGTTGTTGAAGGAGAAACACTGGGAGCTGTGGACCCCACTGGAATCCTAGCCGTTGATTTATCTTTAGTGAATAAGGATGAAGAAGCCATCTATTTCTTGGGAAATTCTCTTGGCCTTCAACCAAAAACGGTTAAAACATATCTGGAAGAAGAACTAGATAAGTGGGCCAAAATGGGAGCCTATGGTCATGATGTAGGGAAACGTCCTTGGATTATAGGAGATGAGACTATTTTAGGACTTATGACTGACATTGTAAGAGCCAATGAGAAAGAAATAGCCCTAATGAATGGTTTGACTGTTAATTTACATCTTCTATTGTTATCGTTTTTCAAGCCTACGCCCAAACGGTATAAAGTTCTCCTGGAAGCTAAAGCCTTCCCTTCAGATCATTATGCTATTGAGTCACAGCTTCAACTTCATGGACTTAACATTGAGAAAAGTATGCGGCTTATAAAGCCAAGAGAGGGGGAAGAAGCACTGAGATTAGAGGACATCCTTGAAGTAATTGAGAATGAAGGTGACTCTACTGCAGTGATCCTGTTCAGTGGTCTGCACTTTTATACTGGCCAGCTCTTTAATATGCCTGCCATCACGAAAGCCGGACAAGCAAGGGGTTGTTTGGTTGGCTTTGATCTGGCACATGCAGTTGGAAATGTTGAACTCCACTTACATGAGTGGGGAGTTGATTTTGCCTGCTGGTGTTCCTACAAGTATTTAAATACAGGAGCAGGAGGTCTTGCTGGTGCCTTTGTCCATGAAAAGCATGCCTATACAATTAAACCTGCGTTAGTGGGATGGTTTGGCCATGAATTAAGCACCAGATTTAAGATGGATAACAAACTGCAGTTAATCCCTGGGGTCAATGGATTCCGAATTTCAAATCCTCCCATTCTATTGGTCTGTTCCTTACATGCTAGTTTAGAGATCTTCAGGCAAGCAACTATGAAAGCACTGAGGAGAAAATCTGTTGTGCTAACTGGTTATCTGCAATACATGATCAAGCATCACTTCAGCCAGGATAAAGCAGAAACCAAGAAAACAGTTGTGAACATAATTACTCCATCCCATATAGAGGATCGCGGCTGCCAGCTAACCCTAACATTTTCTATTCCAATTAAATATATTTTCCAAGAACTAGAAAAAAGAGGAGTGGTTTGTGACAAACGGGATCCAAATGGGATTCGAGTGGCTCCAGTTCCTCTCTACAATTCTTTCCATGACGTTTATAAATTTATCAATCTGCTCATTTCTGCACTTGACTCTGCAGAAACAAAAAGTAGCCGAGTTTTCCATAGCAACTTAAGCAAATAATATGGAAAGACTGTGGTTATTTTATTACTATTATTCAAGTTTTAATTATTTCAAAACTGATTACACATAACTGGCAGTCAATTGTATACTTCACAGAAAAACAAGACAATTTTTTTAAGGGTCTGTGGCCTTGAGATATCTGCATGGCTGTCCAATTTCTTGGTGTTTGGTGGATCAAAGTCTTTACCGGTGCAAGTATTATGTACACAGTCTTGATTAGCTGTCATATTTCATTGTTAATGAAATGTTTTTTGTTGTTTTAATTTATAATTTGACTGACAACTTCACAATGTACGTGGAAATTTTTGTGTCTATTTTAGAAATATTACTTTAATTTTAATTTACCAAAGAGTTTCCTATAGGCACTGTAGTTGAACAGTCTGATGTATGTATGCTTTTTACAATGTTCCATCTAACTCCAATCTGAGGAACAGAAAATGCATTTTCTAGGGCAGTGGATTTCAAATATTTTGGTCACAATCCACACTAAGGAATACATTTAACATCAGAGTTTAATTTGTGTACAAGCCTTATTTCATTGATTCTAATACACAATTTTTTTAATCGTATGTTAACATCTGGTAAAGAAGAAATGTCTTTCAATTTTCATTCAGCAGCTTACAATTGCCATTGGCCATTCTTTCATGTTACCATCCCTGACATTACCATGATTTTCATAGTGAGTAGATATCATCCTAGATCTGGTTTTAAAAATGGTATATACAGCAAAAACAAAAGTTGCATAAATTATTTGCTTGTGCTTTCATATTTATTATTTTATCTCATTACAACTAATTTTGGTTGAAGCTCATTAAATTGATTTCTTTACTCAAAAAAAAAAAAGAGATAGCATGTAAAACTATTTAAAATAAGGGTAAAATCAGAACAAAGTTTAGTTATGTTTGAGGACTGTCTGAAGGAATGAATATATGAGAAGAAAAGTAAAAGATGGGGAAGACATAAATAAAAATTGGAATATTCAAGTGCAGAACTGTCAAGAACCAAACTTGTTTGATTTACTAATCTCCAGGTAGATACCACTGTATTAATCATATACTTTCATATTAAATGGTTTCTGTAATCAGAGCATCTTTTAAAAAAGAAAGTTTAAATGAATTCAATCTTTAATTTTATTGTCTTGACTATGCTCTCAAAATCCTATGTTGACTATTACATTTTTATCCTGGACATAAATAAATGTATAAACAAAAATCTGAAAACAAAGCAAAGGTTAAAGATTTATTATAAAATATAAGCCATGAAGCATTTTTACTGTCAAAACTGAGACTTTGCTTAGTGATTAGAAAATGTGATCCTGTATACATCGTTACCTCCACACCGGCTTAATGGTTCTGCATAGAAAGTAATCATCAGAAATGATCCTCATGGACCGTTGTTCAAGTTCTTAATCTGCTTAGCAGTTCCTTCATGTGTGATTTACACTCTCCCTTATTGCCAGGCAGCTGCAGAAAACACCTTTTTTTTCTGGTCTTTGGGAATCGTTTTGTTGCAGTAGGTAATACCAACTCTGACAATGCTATGACATCACTAATACTATTTGTGATATGTGCTTGCAGCTAAATCCTGCCACCTTTTCTGCAGAGCAAACTTGACTCGTATCTATGCAGATAAAATAATAGCCCTATGTCCTCACTGAAATAAGTGAATCACTGTGATATTTCAGTAAATATTGAGAAGCATCTATTCTTTTTTCGTACCTAACTATCATCTAGAATTCTGTGTGACACGCACAGGCCAGAGATGGCAGGGTAGAAAGAAAAAGAGGCAGCGAGCCTGGGCAAGGGAGAAGATGGAAGAGGGAAAGAGACATATTGCAAAGTATAAGGATATGAGCATTTAGTTTTTATAAGAAAATTACCCCCGAGTTCTAGAATAAAACTAGTATTGCTATCATCTACTTTGCTACCCTGAAAAGGAAGACAAACGTGCTTACAGGAAGGAAAAGAAAAAATTATGCTACAAGATTTAATTCTACATTCTGACCATTCTTTTTTTGTCACATCCCCTATACAATCACGTGAGAATATCATTTTAAATGACCTTAAGTAAAAGGTAAAGTACAAGATGAAAATTTATGTAGGACCAAGGGCATTATTTCTCTCTTTTGCAGAGCTGTCTTATTGTTATATTGTTCTTGTAATAAAAAACAAAAAGACCTTCAGATACCAGCAAAGAAATTTTGCTTTTGACTACTATTTTCTCAGCAACATGGCAAATATTTGGTGGGGTAACATATACATACAAAAATAACTCATGAGTCAAAAAAATCATTCCTGTGGGAAGTACTTTTGAAAGTATGTAATTAACCTCAAACAAAAGCAAGTGAAGGACACCTTTCAAAGGAAACATTTCCGCACTGGAGAATTAGTTCGCTTTTCTTTCTTTTCCAAATACAAAATGACTTTCCTTGATTCTCCTCCCACACACTAATTCAAATAAACCATGCAGTATGAAGCTTTTTAAATACTGAGAGAAGATATTTCAAAGGTCATATTAACATCTGAAAACGGTCCTTTAACATTTTGCAAATATTTAGAGATTTTGCACAGAAATTCACTAAATTTCTCATTTTTGATTGTCAGCATCCCCTAATAATTGAAACCTTAGGAGATTAGAAAATGCTGTGCGTGTTGCTATCTTGTCCTCAGCACCATCAGCCATGTGCAGGGACACAGCTAAGGGAAGATGTCAGTATTCCAACCTGAGAGATAGCAGAAGAAATTATCATTCTGCCTACTCTTAAAATAAGGGCTGAACTCAGTGAAAAGAATTTTGGCAAAGCAAAATTACAAGTATTTCACCATACAAAGAGTCAAACAAATTAACATCGTAAATGAGTCTACTTTTCAAGATACAGGAGCACAGTGTCCAGAGGAGGACCCTGAGATTATTCTGCCCCCGACTTTTTTCTTCTTGATACTGTCTACACAGCAGATATGTCCAGTGAACACCATTCCTGCCAGGCCATCACCAGCATTGCCAACTCAACCTCAGAAATAAAGTGTTTTCTTTCTGAAACTGGTAAAGCATACTTTTGACAATTCCAGGGTATATGTCAAAGACTAACTTGGGCCAACAGATAAGCAGAAGATTGTCACATATATAAGTAAGTTTTGTCACAGGTGCTTCGGGGCTATCATTTCTAAATCCGACCCCATATTAGAATCACCCAGAGAACTTTAAAAATGCAGATTCCAAGGCCCAGCTCCAGAATCAAGCTTTCTCAGGGCACCGGCGCTGGGGGAAATGGGGGTCACAGGAGCATATGAGGCTTTCTCATGTTCAAAATCACATGGCAGGCAAGAGACAGAACTAGAAGAACTCAAGTCTCCTATTACCAAAGATATTTAGTCACCATCTTCTCTGTGCCATAATACACACTTCATCCCAAATTAACTAGCCAGATTACATGATTTCTCGGTCTTCCTCCTGCTTTTATTCCAATTGCTTCCAATAGCAATAAGCACAAAATCCAGCCTCCTCACCAGGGCAGGGCCTGCTTCATGGGCACGTGGCTCACACAGTCACGCCGGGCCCACAGTAAGAAGGGCCCACACTTAGTTAATGCTTTGTTGTCTTCGTCTTGAAATCCTTAATAATTTCTTATAAAGGGGTCCTGCGTTTTCATTTTGCACCAGGCCCCACAAATTATGCAGTCAGTCGTGCCTAGCGGGGCCCGGGATCTGGCCCCAGCCTCCTCTCACCTCACCTACCTCGGCTCTTCTCTTCCTTCACTGGGCTCCAGCCACCCTCGCTTGCTTTCTGTCCCTCGCACATGCTAAAAAACTAGGTCAGAGCATAAGGCTTAGCTTAGAGACTGCATGAGGTCTCGCACATCCCTTAATTGTAAGTTTAGCTCTCAGGATCCTACCATCCTCTGCCCAACACCAAAACAATGACGATGTGCTTGGTGGCGTTTGCAAAGAGAGAGATGGTAGAGCTCAAAAAGGGGCCTTGACTTTGCCTGCCACCCTGCCACGTGGTCAGAAGGGAGACAAAGTGCTACTTGGTACTCTTGCCTTTTGATCCTTGCTGGTAGCAAAGAGGAAGTGTGTCCCAAACATTGACCTGGGAATTGAGCAATCAGGTTATCAGTGGTTTCTGGAGGGACTGGAAGAGAGAATTGGAGAGACTGCAGGGGGAAATAAAAAGACAAGGTGAAACAGCCTCTCCTGCAGTCAAATAGATTTTAAAATACATTAAAATGTATTTCTAAGCCACAATAATATAAGCTAATTAGGGAGAAAGAGAGGCTAAATGTAGAAAGTCTCAATTATGCTAAATTTCAAAGAACTTAAGAGAATTGTATAAAGCTGCTTAGGGGCTCTGCTTCAGTGGACCACAACAAAGAATTTCCAAGTGTGAAAAGCCAGTTTCCTTGAGTAGATAAAAAGATCTTGGCAATTTGGCATGCTATTAATTTGGTAAGCAAATCTTTTCCTTATAAATTGAACAAGAGTGACTGCAGATTTCAGATCAGTGGGTGCTGAATCCCTGTGCAGTATATTTCTCCTCTCCTTAGTGCAGGACAATTCTAGAGCCAATGCTGTACTCACACACCCACTACTCCTGGAAATATGAACTATGAAATCCCCAGGAGCACCAAGAGAAGCTAGTGTTTCAATTAGGCACTATGCCTTTCCATGACAGCTTTCTCCAAAATTGCCCCATGTTAGGGGCATGGCAGAGAATATACTTTAAATATTATTAGAATACTCCTGAGTGACTGAGCAATCCTTGAAAGGCTTGAATCCCAAATGTTGACAAGGGGATTGAATTCAAGGACAACCCTCCAGGAAAGGCAGCAAAGAGTAACAGAAAGAGAGTAGTCTTTAAAGTTGACCTACTTGAATGCCAACTCTGCCATTAGCTCCCTGGAGAACACAGGAAAGATATTTTGACAGGCAGGTTTCATCTGGTGAATGAAGGAAGGACCCTGTCTTGAAGAGTGGTTGGGAGAACCAAAGGGAGTAAAAAAGGTAAGATGAGTGTGGGTGATCTCCTAAACTATCATTACATAGTTTGAAATTCACGCTATAGTTTTTCTTTAAGCATCTTCACTAAAGAATATAGGAGCTGGAAAGGATCAAGAGAATCATTTCAAATGATGCTTTCATGTAGCAGATGAATATCTGAGTCTTGCCTAGCATCACGTTGATAGCTTTGGAAAAATGTAGGGGTTCAGAACAAGTCGCCCCAAGATGTGGCACTCTGGCCTGCAAATTCATATGTGCTGAAAACAATCAAGGCCCAAAAGACTTAGGAAGAACCTCTGACCTTCCTCCTAATGCCTAAAAGAATTTAGATAGAGAACCTATTCCAGGAAGGGAACTATCACCATGGTTCTCCTGGAACCTTCAGCCTTCCGTATCCCGTATTGTACGGTCAGCATCCTCAGATTCAACCAACCCAGACTGAATTTCTACACCATTTTATATAAAGGACTTGAGCATCCATGGATTTTGGTATCTGTGGGGATCCTGGAACCAATCTCCATGGATACGGAGAGACAACTGTATAATATGAATTAGGTGTGGTAGATAGGGAAGAACCTAGCAGAGCCTGTTTGATCAAAGGCCTCTTTATGTCCCATTGTTTCTGGATGACCCTGTAAACATTTGTTTACCAGACATTTACTCTTTTCATTCTTCTTGTGAATTGCCTTCCTTCCCTTTGAAGGCCAGACCCCTAACACTCTCTCTTTAGTCCGGAATGATGTATAGACATACAGAGCTCATTTTGCTTGACTGTCTTTGGAGTCTCCCATGTTTATGCAGATTCCCTGTATGTACATGATTAAGTTTAGGGGATTTTTTTCTCCTGTTAATCTGTCTTATGTCATTTTAATTATTCAACCAGCTGAAAGAACTAAGAGGAAAGGAGGGAAATTTTCCTCTCCCCAACAATAGCAAGAGGACATGAACCCAAGGTCATCTTGCCTGGGGCCCTTTCTGTCACTTCCTTCTTCACTGGGGGCCAAGTCGTAAGGACAAAGCCTGCCTTAAGCAGCAAAGCTAAAAGGAAACCGTCTGAGTCCAAAGTTGTACATAGTCCAGCCCATCCTGCTAGATAATAATAAAAGCGACAGCTCCATTTTTTGAGCGGCTGACAGGTGCCAGGCATTGTGTTAGACATCTTACCTTACCACCCTCCTCACCCATTCACAGCAGCCCTGCCTTTACAGACAAGAAAGGTGCCACTAGCAAGTGCCAGTCACGTCCTCAAGGTCATACAGCTGGTACCAGACAGAACCTCGATTTAAATTAAAGTCTGCCTTTGCTATGGACCCTGCTCTTTTCAAGTAAGGGAATGGAAGAGAAAGTGTGGAACCATGAAGAAGGTGAATTCTGCAGGAGGTGACAGCAACCCTGGCGGGTCCTCACAAGGTGAGAGCCCCAGCACTGCTGGTGCCCACTGCAGAGGTTACATAACACTGGCCTGCAGGAGTGCCTGGTACGCTGCAGGCGTGGACCGGCTGGAGGACGTCGCCACTGCCTGGGAATCGTTATCTTTTTAAAAAAATCACCACGCTGCTAACTGCAGAGAAAAAAAAGGCAATATCAAGTTTTCAGAAACTCTGAATTGGAGATCAGCCAAGGGAAACTCAGTTTGCTGCAGAGGATTCAGTAATAAAATGCTGTGTGCATTTGGGCCGGATGTATGGGGAAAAGCAAACGGAACAGGGCAGAGTTTTTAGCTCTAACATTGTCTTCAATAATTGGACAGTGGGGTTTACAGTTATTGGAAGTCCTTGATGGGGAGTTTAACAGAAACTCTCCTGCAGGAAAAAGAAAGGAAAAAAAAAAAAAACCAAAACATTAAAGAACCCACAGCTGTTTTCACCTTGGGTCCAGTTCTCCAGTTGAAATTGTTCTCCCAGCGGCAAACCTAACGTGGTACAAGCACTGCTCTATAGACAACATTTGTCTAATCAGGATTTTGGTTTTGGTCCCATCTGTTTAACAGAATTGCTCATCACCTCAAAGTTAACTGAAATCTGTTTGTTATCAACAAATTACATAAGAACCTGGTAAATATTTTATAAAGAGAATTGTAAATATTTCCCTCTCTGTTCAAGGAATAAGTGATTATTTACCCATAACCTGCTTGGCCGCCTCTTGTAGGTGGTCAAGAGGACATTTTCAAAGCTGCTGTGGCTCATCAGGAAGGGTAGAGAAATTTCCAGCCTCCAGGACACTATTGTCACTGTTAGGTCAAAGAGTCCAGTAAATCAAGAAGACATAACATCATGATATCAGCTTAACAGGGCAAAAGAAAATCCAAGAGGGAAATTATCATTGCCTTCAGAGATTATGCAGTGTGGTCAAAAGAATACAGACTTGAGAGCCAGACAGACCTGGGTTTGAATCCTGGCTCTGTCACCGACTGCTGTGTGGTCTTAGGAAAGCCACTTTATCTCTTGCAGTCTCAACTCTCCACATAGGGTTGTTATCATCTGGTAAGCAAGTTGCCTAGAACAGTGCGGGGCACACAGTAATAATAATAGCAATGATGATACTAGTAGTAGCACTTGTTAAGTAATCACTCAACACATTTTACTTGCCTTCTTCCAACCTCTTCTCTTCTTTTCAACCAAGTGTTTCCTGCGTTAGGTAGAGAAACCAGCTGACCTCTGAAGCATCTTCCAGCTCTAAGGTTCCAAACAAGTCCACCAGGCCATGTTAGCTACTGGTGTTGTCACAAGAGTGTAAGGCAGAAGAAGTGCTTCTTGGGAATGACATCCTGGAAGATGGGCCCCCCATTGTGTCTTTCCATAGTGCAGTATAGGGTCATTCTGCCTTTACTGAATGAATGGATGAATGGATGAATGCATGGATGGAGAAAAACATCCAGCCTAGGACCCTGACTTGCAATGAACAGCTGTGTGGCTTGAATCTAGCCCTATAGGAGTCTATGTTTGTGTATCAGCCTTGGAAAGGCAGCAGTGAGAGAGTGGAACCAAATGAGGCACAGGACACGTCAATGGAAAACGTAGGTCCATGTTTTCAGCTACCAGGGACTTCTCTGCTTGGACCAGGAGGTAAACCCACAATCCTTGAAAAGCAGCAATGCCTGGGTTCTCACCACTGAGCCCCATCAGCACACAGTTCTCCATACCATACCCATGCCTGTGCTCTGCCTTTCTATTTTCCAGGGGTGCCTTGGCACTTGTAACACTTTTTAGCACATATTTAAAACTCTTTTGCTGGACTCTTTGGGTTCCCTGCAGTTTGGAGTGAGCTGAGAGGGGCCTGCATGTCTATCTATTAAATGTTCCCTGGCACAGAACAATCCTGGGAGGCCTCAGTCAAGACCTTGCAACTTCAGGAGACCTACTCTCCATTCTCTGCCCACATGGCGTCCCCCAACTCCACACAATCTAGCTCCTGATGACAGATATGCCAGAGTGTCTTGTGTCCCACAGCCCTGCCTGTCTCCATGAGAGTGAAGGCTCCTTGAGGGCAGGCACAGAGAACACATCTGCTTCCGTCTCTCAACTCTCCGTTTCCCACACATAGAAGGTCTGGCTGATTAACATTCTGCTGCAGCATCTCTGCCTCCTTCCACAGGGGTTAGATTCTTCCTCTCTGAGTCGAGGACCCCCAGCCTTGAGAGCCTAAGGGGGAGGGAGGGGTGAGATCGAAGGCTGAGGGACCTGGGCTGCTCCTCCCCCCAGTGAAGATGCGTGTGCGTTTGCAGGGGGACGTCTACGGACCAGGGCAGAGGAGGGTGAGGGCCAGACCATTTGGCCCCCAAGGACATGCTCAGAGTCAGGGAACCTATACTGCAGACAAAAGATAATCCTCCAGAGATTTCCATGTGTTAAAAGGCACAAAGCTCCTTTCCCAAAGGGTGAAACTCTGGACAAGCCCAATCCGGAGGCCATTGACTGGCCTCAAATGGCCTAGAGGACATGTGCAAACATGGAAAGTTTGTGGATTCAGACCCATCCTCTGCTCCCACACTAAAGTGGGCAGTGGGACACTGGACCCTTGAACACAATTTGTCATTGTCCTCATCTTCACAGGACAGAAATAACTTGTGATGTACAGACAATTAGAACAGAACTGTCTCTCAGCAGTCACTAAATGACCTTGAGTTTCCAAGGCCTCATGCAAGTAGCTATTTAACAGGAGGCTGGAAGAGCAAACCAAAGTCCTTCCTTCCACTGTCTTTCTTGCCAACTTTAAATAGTCTCCATATTTTTTTTCTATAGGATTCTTCCTGGGCTTGATGCTCTGACTAGATTTCCATGCTTTGGGAAGACCTGAGTTGTACCCAATAATTACCAGATGGCTGTTAATTACCTCCAATTACTCACTTTTCACCTCTAGCCTCATCTTTACCATAGTGCTTCCAGCAAACAAATCTATTAGAATAAACCCACCTACACTGGGCCATCCCGACGGAAGTAGGCAGTTTGACCTTATGAAGTAAAGGCTGTTTTCCACAGCTCACCCCTCTGAGGTTTCTACATCCCTTGGGAATTTGATCTAGGCCTTTGGGGCCATGATCAAACATGGCCATGTTTAGCTACTCCCCACACTGTCATCTACCACTGGGTTATGCTCCCACAAATCAAGTCTCCTGGGAAGGTTTTCAAAGAAGGTCTTTATTTGAAAATCAAGTTGTTCCCTCCATGCTTTGCCCAGCCCATGGGAGCCAGGAGATTTTATTTCAAGGTGAGAAGCGGGGCAGCTAATAGACTATATTCTTCTGAATTTTAGAGGCAGCATTCATTCTCTGCCAAAAATAGGGGCTCCAATTGCCAATCTGCTCCTATTCCAGGGCATTCATTGAACTCCTTAAAACCACTAATTATATCCTGTGGAAATCATAATCCTTCCTACTGGCTTTTGGGCTTGCCTATTTTCAATGAAGTCAGTAGGCCCCAAATGCTGACTCTCTATGAAAGTTCTTCCATATGAATAGAGGAAAAGTAGAAGGAAGAAATAGTCTTGGCTTGGAATTCAGAGACCTGGATGTTAGTCTCAGTTCTGACATGAACGGTTCAGGGGACTTTTATTCACGTGCACCTATTTCCTCAATTCTAAAATGAAAGATTGGGAATGACATTTTCAGTGTCACTTCCAGTCCCAAACAATGCTAAATTAGCCCATCCTTCCATGGGCTCTCAAAGTTTCTCTGAGCAGAGAAGCAAGAACTTAAGCCCTGGGTCTGAGGCAAGGGGAATCAGCTAGTACAAGGGAAGAAAGGAAGGCAACGAATAAAAGCTAGGATATATAAGACGTTGTTTGCCAAAATATATTCCAGGAAACAACATGGCCCTGGAAAACAATAGGTGCTGCTATCTTTAAAGGGTGCTCTATGGTCAAATAAATTTGGAAAATATTCAGTTAACAAATGGCTTCCTTTACTGCGGGTCTTCTCACAGCAATTAAAATGCTAATATGAATTGTAGATCTCCCAATGGTGCATACAGCATGTATGACATCTCAAAGTTATATTCTGAAGAAACCACTCTGGGAAATGTTAATCTAAGAGAAGCTACAACCATCAACAGAGCTGTTAGCAAACAGGGCAAGATATCCCTGGAGATAACACCTAGGGAAAGTTAGATTGTCACTGTAAATGAAATAATAACGGCTATGGATTCCTTCTGCAGTAAGGATTTGAATATATAGGAACTCAATTCTTTCAATCAGTATTTATTAAGTGCTTCCTATGGATTTAGGCCTGTGCTGGGAAGAAGAGAGTATTTTTAAGTGAGTGTGTGTGTGTGTGTGTGTGTGTGTGTGTGCACGTGCGCACACACATGCATACACTGAGCAGAGGTAGGGAGTGGAGGAAGTGTGGTAAAGAGAAATACTTGATCAAAGACCTCAAGACGTAATCTGGTGAGTTAACCTAAGTTAATTATAGAAAACTACGCAGGGTACCAAGCTTTGTGATCAAGACAATGTAAGCATGTGTATCAACGAGAGATGGCACAGTCAGGAAAAGCTTTGTGGAGAGTCAAGGCTCATACTGGTCTACTAGAAATTCAGTTAGTATAGATTGGGTGATAACGTGACACAACTGACACGTAAGGTTTGTCTCCACTTATAAGTCAAGTGCTGACAAATATTTCTTAGCACTGAGAGTTAGAACAGAATAATTGGAAGTGCTGCCACAAAGTGTAGAATTACTTGTCTATGCCTCTAGTCAGTTGCAATGTACGGCCATTTGCCACTGCCACTTTAATATATAATTCTTCCTGTTCTCCTCCTACTCTATGCTATCAATCCCACTCCCTGTCCTCTGGGTTTCCCTCGATTCATGTAAATTAATGACCATTTCAAGTCCCAATTTGTGGCCAGTCTCTTAAGAGGTCCTGGAAAAAATACCATGCACCTCGCTTATTCCATCATTCTTTTCCACTGTGGATTTCCTGGTTTCATGTGAGCTCACTGTGCATAATATGCTCACAGGGAGTGTGTTCATGAGCATTCACCCCACTTAAAGCTGAGATGAGTCTTCCAACACATACTGGGAAAAGGAGATAGTTGCCCATCCACCTTCTCCACAACTGTCGTGCCAAAGAACCCCACATGCTCTCTTTGCATAGTATTTACCAGGGTATGTGAGTGCTGAGAACTCAATCTGGTAAATTTCAATAGGCCAGACGATTAAAAAAAAAAAGAAGATCATGCTCAGTCAATTGCTATGATACATAACAGGTCTTCAAGATGACCCCCCATGAGTCACACCTCCATGTGTTCACTTCCTTTGTAGTCCCCTCTCCCAGTGAATTTTAGGTGGCCTTGTCTAACCAATAGAATGTACCAACAATGATACTCTGTGACTTCTGAAGCTAGTTCATACAAAGCCTTGAAGTTTCTGCCTTGGTCTCTGGGAACAATCACTCTTGAAATGCTCACGCTAGATGCAGTCAGCCTTCATGTAAGCATTTTGACTGCCCTGAGACTACTAGGCTTCAAAAAACTCAAGCCACCTGGGGGCAAGCTGAAGATGCCAGGTGGAGAGAGTTGATGCTACAGAACACTAAGGTGACAGAGGAATGAAGAAGTCATCCTGGAAGTGGATCCTCCAGCCCCAGGCACCCCAGCTAAGGTCCCATATATCAGAGACAAACTGCCAGATGAAAGTTTTCCTGAATTCCCAACCCATAGAGTCACGAGCCAAAGAAGATGTTTTCGTTAAGCCACTAAGTTTCAGGGAGTTTATTATGCAGCAATAAATAATGAGAACACTTGCTCTCATCCATTGCAGGAGTTAACTTCAAATGAAAGGAACACGCAGAATAGGTTTTGATTGTTGACATAAGAAGAAACTGAGATGAAAGTTTAACTGCCTGACAAGGGCAATGGTATCCATATTTTTCCTAACTGAGAAACTGTCAATTCCAATAAGAGGAAATGAGATCTAGACTATCAAGCAGTGGGAGTAATTTGAAGGAGAACGATAGAAGGAAATGTGTATGGAGCACTTGATATTTTCAGGTATGGTTGCATGAATTCTCTCACGCAATCCCCATAATAAACTTGTTTTAGAGTGGTATCTTTATAAGTGCTCACTTTATAAATCAGGAAACTGAGCCAGAGAGAGAAGAACGGGCTGCCAGGTCACAGAGCTTAAACGAGTCTGCTGCTTCTCACAGGGTTGAGAAGTAGACCTCACAAGCTAGCAGCTAGGTATTATTCTGAGTGCTCCCTCAAGGTTGATTCTGAAATTAAAGGTAGTAACAGAGCTAGCAGCCTGTGGGTAGAGACAGGATCACTTCCAGGGAACCACTTAAGAAAGGGATAGAAAATCCAAGCCCCATGTAAAAATCCAGTTTTAACTCCCTGAACTCCTGCTGAGGAAATTCCTTTCCACATATATTTATTGAGTACCTCCTGTGCTAGGGCTCCAACGATGAGTAAGAACTACCCCTGACTCAAAGAACTCGTAATCCAGTAGAGAAAGCATTCACGCAAATTCACTAGTGTTAAGAGGGCTGCGCAAAATGTCTCAGGAGAAGCTGCCCTTTGCCCTACCTGAGGGGTCTGGAAGCGTGTTCTAGAAGAGCTGCTGACTACACTCATCTTTGCAGGACAGGCAGAAGTCAGCCAGCCTGAAGGGACTGAAGATGTCCTCCTTGTAGGGAGACACTCCACCTCTGGCCTCCCTGCCTATCATTTCTGGATCCTCTGTGATAAACCTGCAGAAAGGTATGACTGCCTCTTTCTTTCTATTAAACCTGTCACTGGAGTTTCTAGTACTTTGTCAAAATATAATGCACACATGAAGCCTGAGTAGGATGATAAATTGAGAAAGCTGAATTCTCTGTGTGCTTTGGAAATAAAGCCCAAAAGAAAATACCTTGAATATTGATGGGAGGTTTAATACTTCATTTTTTTATCTTTCTCTCAAAGCACACTTCACACTCCACTGAACTAGTTCATAGATCTGGCTGAAAATCTTCCATTTTGTGCATCTTTGCTGGACATTGTCGTTTACCCCAAATGCTCCTACCTCTCAATATAAAACTTCATTTCTTATCCCTTTTTAGAGAAGAACTCTCACTGGCTAAACCCAGACATGACGAACTGAAGAGGAAAAATGCTATTTCCTCCAACTTTGGTTCTCCTCTTCTCTTCTTTCTCCTTCTTCCCTCTATCTCTCTCAGTACGTCTCTCTCTCTGTCTAGACCTCTCTCTGTCTCTGTCTTCCTTTCCTTCTTTTTCTCTTCTCTGAAACCGTATCTCCAACTCCCTTTTCTTTATTTTCATCCACCCTTTAAGTACATTTTAATGTAATGAAAAAGTCAGCTTTTGAAATCAAGTTGATTCCAATCTTCTTACTGAACTTACACACACACACACACACACACACACACACAATTGCACACAAAACACACATTTGCATGCACATGGCACCATGTTCTTTGCATATTCTCCATTCATTCTCTTCTCCCTCCTCTTTGCTCTTCCAAATCCTTCTGTCCTTTCAAGTTCATATCCTGGCTCCTGCAGGCAAGTCTCTTCAATCCTTCCAGGCCACAGAGACTTCTCCCCCTTTGGAGTTCTGATAGCATTTATTTCTGTACCATCTATCATAGCATGAAATTAACCATTGCCTAGAATTGTTCTCTCATAATACTTTTATTCCTGAGAAGATAGATTCTTCTCCATAGCTAAAAATGTCTCCTGTACTGCATTCCCCTGCTCAAGAATCTTGAATGGTTCCCTGTGGCCTATAGCAGTGTTTCTCTAACTCTTCCAATGAAGCAAAGACCGCTAAATAGAATGTACGCATACTGTTCATGACTCTGGGGTAGAGTCCAACTGCCCCCTCTCACAAAATGTCCTTAATAGCTCATGGTTTCGCTTTTCAAATGCAAGCAAATTTAACATTATAACTTATAGTAAAGCTTTCTGTAAATCTGTAGAGATGAACTCAAATTCATGAGATATGAAAATGTGGGAACATTCGAGATAATTAAGTCTAAAGCCTAATCCTTTCACAGAAGGGCAGCAGTGAGGAGAGGAAGCCCATGCTTTAGAGACCACTGCAGGGCCAAGGGTGGCCATATCAGTGCCGTAAATTGTTCTGTGGCCTCCTAGCACTTTCACAATATAGACCAAACTCTCTAGCATGACATTCAGTACCATCTGTGACTTGGACACTCTCTGCTTCTCCAGCCTCACCTTTCATGCTGCATCTCTCTGTCCTCATGCACACGCCGCTCTAGCCATAAGGAAGTGCATGCAATGTCTTACATACACCTTGGCATTCACATTTCATGATGCTCTTTTCCTGAATGTCCTTTCATATCAACCCTCCACACACACCTCTCAGTCCCAAGCCAGCTGGTGAACTCTTTCTCCAGGAAGGTGTTTTGTGCTAATGATGTACCAAGCATCATCCTGTTCTTCCACTTTCTATTACAATGTCTCTTACATTATTTCACTCATTTGTTAAAAAAAAAAAGAATTGTTCAAGCCCCCTCACCCAGTAAGGGGCAGGGGGAGCATAAAGTAATGCAGGGCAGTAATATTGACTTGTAGGTTTTGGTAGAACGGTTGGTATGCAAAAATATGTACAAATAAAAAGTCAGCTTTTCATGGAATGGGAACTTTTCCCATAGAATGGGAAAATCATTTGATGTTAAAAAACAAAAACAAACTAAAAACTTTGTTGGGGGGAGGGGAATACAGAGGTTCTGTATGTAGCTATTCATCTAAGATGCCTAATGCACACTAGAACAACTGGTGCTAGTGCTGGGAAATAATCCCAAGGGGAGCAGACCTCTCTCCTGAGTGTCTCAGGCAGCCTGGAAACTGGCTCTTGCTCTCTCCCTTCTTCCTCAACTCTTCTCCCACGAGCTGCTAGAAAGAGAATACAGCATGTCCCAGACACTCGGGAGCTTTCAGGTGAGTTGAATGGTTGAGTCATACACATGTACTTTAAAAGCAGTGTCAGAGCTTTCCAAGAGCTACATAAAGTGACCCAAGAGCTACAGTTTCTGAGGGAAGGAAAGAGTCCAGTGCTGGAGGGTTAGGGAAATCATCCTGGAGGAGGGCAGAATCCTTCAGAGATGGGAGCTGGTCTCAGAATTTTTCAAGGCCATTTTTGCTGCTTGTATATTCTGATGTCAAAGGACGCAGCCTTGATTTCCACTAAATTCTTGTTTAAATGCCATGGCTCACAGTGGAATGGTCCTTTAGTATTGCTGGCCTTAGGGGATGGGATTTCCATGAGGAGCCACTATCTTAATCTATACCCTCTGCACTCCCACTCCCCAAAGAAGAAAGGGGCTAGCATTTCTTGAGTATCCACCAAGTCCAGGAACACATTTAGCATATAAGTACATGTTTACAGTGAATCCTCCCCAAAACCTGTGAGATATGCTCATTTTATAATTGAAGAACCTCTGGCAAAGCCCAGTTAAGCAACTTGCCCAAGGTCATACAGCAGGTAAGGGGCATACCTGAGCTTTAAAGACAGCTTTTCTGATTTCA
Organism: Eschrichtius robustus; assembly: GCF_028021215.1. Taxonomy (NCBI): domain Eukaryota; kingdom Metazoa; phylum Chordata; class Mammalia; order Artiodactyla; family Eschrichtiidae; genus Eschrichtius; species Eschrichtius robustus. The sequence continues at coordinate 12,899,597 of NC_090838.1, forward strand.
AAGCACATATTCCTTCTACAACATCAGAAACTGCATTGGTGTAACATTATTCTGTGCTTTATTTTATTGAGATCCAAATGTCATTGAGCTTATAACTGTACATAACTACTGTCCAAAATATATATTGTATTAATATACCCCAAACTCTCTAAGTTTAAAAAACATTTCCATCAACTTACTCTGGGCTAAAGCTTTCCACAGTTACATCATTGATGAACTCTGCAAAGGGTAAACCATGATTTACCTGGCAGTATTTTGCATGATTCCTCCAAACTTTTTTATTTAACTCAATGCTATCCCTGAACTCCTGTCTAGCTTTCTGGGAAGAAAATGCAGCGGAATCACCTGCTTTAAGGTTAGGCATAGCTAAATGTTAACCATAAATAGTATGTCTTACAATCCCCATGTTGCTAATGATTTTCTTTTGGATTTTAAAGCCAGCTAATTAAAGAGCTGAAAGCAATGTAATATTGCATAAGTCAAACTTTATATAACATTTAGTCCTTGGTTTTGGCCTCTCACTTATATTGTCACCTTATGCCTGAAGAAATTAGTTGGGGTTAAACAAATGTATGAACCATGTAAATATTCCCTGGCAGTTCTGCCTTGCCCCCAGAGTACTCCTAGAGGTGGGCAACACATCCCAGTAGACCCTGGGCACAGTGCTGCACAAAAGCAGTCATTACATGGGAAGCTCATTATGCGACTCCCCTTAGCAAGCCTGCTGAAGGGCCTTCCTACTTGGTCCTAACACCCTCCTCATGGATAATGGGTCTAAAGGAAGTTACATGCAGGGTCCTCATCTGCTAAGCTGGGGTCCCATGGGATAGTGGGATCAAACCAGGATCCAGACCAGGCTGCCGGAGTGAGCTGGGCTGTGACAGGGCACAGGTGATGTGACTACTGGGAAGTGTAATGGAAACTCAGGGAGGCGTTATGAAGAATCTAATCAAGGGGGTACTTTAAGTAGGACTGGCAGCAGATAATGGGCCCTGGGATACATTTCTCAGTGGCCATGGAAGGAATTATGAGTGGACGACAAGGTAAAGGGGGTCCAGAAGTACCAACCAGAGAACAAAGGCATAGAGGGCGAGGCAAGATGGAGTTTCAGAAGAGAAGGAGCCCAGTTACCAGAGTGAAGGTACAAGTTAGAATAGCTCAAGCACTGAGAATCACTTGATGTTGAGCTACTGATTTCACAAAGTGTGTTTATAAATATCTATGCCTTCTTATTCATTTTATTTCAAACACTCATACCGCTTTCTGTGCTTCAGTCACCTTTTAAAATACTCACAAACATTTATTTAAAAGCTGTAACAACCCTTAGAGGCAGATGCTAGTATTATCCCCACTTTATTAGTTAGGAAACTGAGGCACAGGGAAGTTAAGAAACTTGCTCAAGGTTACAGAGTTAGAAATTAATTATTATTTTAAATTTTACCTAGAACACGGTGAGCCTTTTCAATTTGCAAACAAGTGTTCATTTCACCTCCATAAAATTATATATCTCATATATTGTTCATTATTGTCTACAATCTATTGCTCGGTTTAATTTTTTCTTCAGAATGACTATTTTTCTAGGATTGGATATTTACTTTGTGATCCACATATCTATGATCTTTTTGTTCATGTTTTTATTTTGTCCTTTCCTCTGCATTTGAAGAAAGTATTTCAAATTTATCTTTGATTTCTTTTTTTATACCTTTCACTTCTCTTTTTTCCTTCCATTGCAGATTTTTATTTCAATATTGTATTTTTACTTTCTCAAATTCTTTTATTTCAACCAGTCCTTTTTTATCTCTACCTTCCCTTCAATTTGGTCTCACCTTATGACTGCCTATTCCTTAGACTGAGAACAGGCCATCTTACATTTTATTAAATGCATCTAACAAGGGGTTTCTGAAATTGTCTTCTAGTTTCTGGAGTAAAATTTGTTTTCTAAGGTATCTTATTCTGAGTATTTTAGATTATTCTACTTTCTTGGAGGTTTAGAGAAACAATATGTGGAATATCCTTCCAGCCACCATCCCCCATACACACACAGACGTGCACGTGCACGCACCTACACACGTGCACATAGTCCACTTGGGTTTCATCACTCAGATATATATCTGGAGTAAATATTGATGTGTACAACCTTGAGTCCAAATTCTGAGACCTAACACAATTCAGTGTAGCTCTGGTTGGTCTAGTATGAGATGTTTTGTTCTTGATGTCAGGTTTCCTGTCACACCACAAGATTAGAACAGGATGTAGCTCTTCTTTGAATAACTATAGTATTCAAATGGCTTCTCATTGCACAATATATTGTACAAATGAAATTCTAGGGGAAAGAGAAATATGTTTTCACACACACACACATAAAGAAAAAACCTGGCCAGAGGAGAAGGAAGTATCTGATGGATGTGGTGTGCCTTGGGGCAAAAGATTTTTAAATTCCTTCTGATTTATTTCATACTTGGAAAAACAAACAAGAAAGCCACAATCCATCAGACCAGTGATAAGGCACTAGATGCCTTCTCGCTCCCATAGTCCCTAAGAGTTTAAAGTCGAATGAGTAGATACTACACTTGCTCCTTCAAAAAGGAGGTCTATCCTGTTACTGTAGCAGATGGTACCATGCTCAATATCAGAGCAGTTTTCAACAGTGAGAGAATTCATGCTGGCTAGTTCATTACATACATATCTGTTCCATTTCTTCTTTTGGGCAATCAGGCATATGGGAAGTTTAGATTTTGACAATGAATCTTGTTGAATGATACATATAAAAAGATATCTTGATATCAAGGTAGCGTGTTGGTCAGGTAATGACCTAGTAACAGAAAGAAATGTCTAGGAAGAGGACTTCATTGATCACACTGTGAACAATATCCTATATTCTATCCTTGTCCTGTTGGAATAGTAGCCTTAATGGTATGGAAATTCTTGGAGTGACATCTCAAAAACAAAAACCAATTTGGATGAAGAAATACAAAAAGAGGTCCAGATGGCTTTTGTTGTGCTCACCATTGTAAATGAGGATGGCTGTCCGTAGCAGCCAGAGTGCATCTGTTCGCCATTTTATTCAATTACTTAATTAGAATAATGTTCTCTCCTTAATTGTCACTGTTTTAATAAAACAGAATATCAAAGTAAAGTTGTTATTCGATATTTTCTAAGTAGAGTTTAAATGCATAGGAGGAAAGCATCATCCGATATTTCACTGAGTCTCAAATACATGTCCCTCTCCCTCATCCTGTAGAGTTAATTCTCCCATCAGATGTGTAAAGCTTCTGTTTAAGCAGAGGAAAATTTGGGGCCAAACTTCTAATGTTATCCCCTCCAGCAGATCTATCACTGTGTTGTTGAGGAGAGAAAGTTGGCAGCAAGGAACAGCGTGATTAATCACATTGTTGTTTCTTTAACTCAGATAAATCCATCTCACATGCTTCGTGAGAATTGTCCACTCGGTAAAATAGGATATAAATGAGCAAGCCTAGGAATGGAAATCTCCCGGTGATATGGCAGATATCCAGAAAAACATTGTCTACTTCTTCGGAGTTATGACACTTTTCAGAAACCATTCTGCATCTCCATAGTTAAATGCATTTATAAGGTTCCTATGAGAAAGGGTCTGTCCACCCTAAAAGTTAAAAACAATTCTTCAGCAGCGAAGCAAGACTGATAAACTATCAGGAGCCCTCTGAATGCAAACCAAAAAAAAGAAAAAAAGGAAAAAGTTACTGCATCTTCCATCTATCGTGGGTGGGCTATGAGCTCAGGATCTTGAGACCTATAGACTCATAGCGCTGAAAGAGTCCCCAAAGTCCATTCAGCCCACATGCAAACTCCCTGGGATGCATTTTAAGAATACTAATACTTTAACCCCACCTCATACTACTAAATCCAAACCTTTCAGGAAGGGACTGGATATCGGTATTCTTTAGACGCCCCCGGGAGATTCTAATGTGCAACCAGGATTGAGAACCACTTGCCTCTGGCCAAATGAGGCAAAAGAAGAATCGGGGAATTCAAATCACCCGACTGGAGAAAGACCATCATAGGGGATGCAGATGGCATATGTGGGCATCTGAAATATCTCCCTATCCAAGCTGAATGCAAGTTGCACATGTTAAAAAGAAATGATGATGGGGCAGTTGAAAACAACAACAACAAAAGACTACTTTAGTGTTATTTAGAAGTGCATAGAAGGCAGTTTAAAGTCTCTTTCTTTCAGTTAGGAGCTGTTGATGAGAAAGTTGCTCTCAAGGCCTGAAGCAGCCCAGAAATGTGTGTGTGCCCTTGAAAGAATCAAAGGTCGTAATTTAGTAAAAGTCAAAACAAAACAAAAACATTAAATTTTACCTAGATTATTTTAATTCTTAACCCTTACTCTGATTTGTATATTTCCTTTATATTATTTAGTATAACCATTTGGAATTAATAAGTAGTTAATTCTATGATTTCAAGAGGATATTTCCTTTGGCGGAGAAAGCCTGAGTGGGTATTAGAGAAGCCGTGGGATGGGGAGCATAGGGGACTTACTGGGCCATGGGGATGGGGAAGGAAGCAACATTAAGAATTCATTTTTTTCTTTTACTAAATCCAAGAGAAAAGAGCCATGGTGTCAAGGCTAAAATTTTGTTTTGGACCCCTCAGCACACATTTCACAAATGGTGTCTTTCTCCTAGACCAACTGCAAGTCTGCAAGTCCATTAACTGCCCTGGTAAAAGTTCACTACTACTGTCTAGAAGCTTCCAGAAGCTGAGTGGAAAGAGATCAAGGAGACCCATGAGTCAAAGTGGGCTAGAAATTCAGGATCCAAGTCTCAGGCTCCCTCCAAACCTTCTGACCTGGGGTGCTGCTACCCACTGGGCCCCAGGGAGGCCCCATACCAGCAAGCTCTGCCATCTGTCCAGAAGTCCCACGTGGGACCAACTACCTTTTTTATTCTTTTAACATCTTTATTGGAGTATAATTGCTTTACAATGGTGTGTTAGTTTCTGCTTTATAACAAAGTGAATCAGTTATACATATACATATGTTCCCATATCTCTTCCCTCTTGCGTCTCCCTCCCTCCCACCCTCCCTATCCCACCCCTCTAGGTGGTCACAAAGCACGGAGCTGATCTCCCTGTGCTATGCAGTTGCTTCCCACTAGCTATCTATTTTACGTTTGGTAGTGTATATATGTCCATGCCGCTCTCTCACTTTGTCACAGCTTACCCTTCCCCCTCCCCATATTTCAGTTTCACCACTTGGTCTTCTGTATAGGTTTACCTGCATTCGTTTGTACAAGATTTGATTGGGATTTATTTGATTTTGATGAATAACTGACTTGTGGTTTAGTCTTAGAACTAATGATGCCAGACAGTTCCTAAAGAATCTGCCTTCTATGATTCACAGCCAACTTCATAGGAATTTAGCCCAGACATAAATGTAGTAAATCCAAGATTGATCTGAGGAAGACTACATCATTCATGTTTCTCTCTGATACTTGACATAAGCCTGTTTTCTGTTGAGGATACCAATGTATCCACTGTAACTTATTTTTGCTCTGAGCATGGCTTCAACTGTACTGATGCCCCTCCTCCTTGGCGACTCACATAAGACAGTTCAACTGCCCTGAGCCGAGCAGGATCTATTATGGCCAATGTCCCCTCTGGCTAGAACTGCCCAAGCCACAGTCCTTGGCTCAGAGAAGTAGTGGTAGCCCAGGTCTTGTACAGAGCTGTTGACTCACTGAAGCAGCACGGGCTCCTGACCCGGAGGCTGGACTCCCATGGCTGGCCAGCAAACCATGAGAGAGCTTATCATGAAGGCACAGCCAGTAGAGGTGATAGATACTGACCAATCAGAGCAGCAACCTACTGCCTTTGAATTAGCAACTCCAGAGAGGATTGGCCAGACAGGAACAAATTGAGCATGAAGCACTCCCATGCAAAGAAGCTTAGACTCCACAAAAAAGAGAACTTATGGGTCCCAGAGCTGCCCTGGGCCCTGAATAGACTCCCAGTCCCAGAACCACTCCACCAGCATTCCACTCCAAACCCACCTTTTCTCTGTATGGCCTGAGAAAATCTCTATTCCCTACAACTATAGATCTCGCACAATGGAATGAATTCTAGACTTGGAATTGTGACAAACTGGATTAGAGTTCTAGTTCTGTCACTTACTAGGTAAGTCAACTTGTTTAATTCTTTTGAATTTGATTTCCTAACTTGTAAAAGAGGAGAAATGTCCATTACCTGGTCCCAATGTTAAAAAGTTGATGTGAAAAACTTTTTATATGAAAGTTAGAACAATGTCTTGCATATAGGTAGTCAACAAATGTTAGATATTGTTTTTATTGTGATGATTAAATAAGATAAGAACTGTTTCAGGCACACAGCAGACACTAATACATGGTAATAATTAGAACAGTCTGTACAAATAGAAGACAGGCTCTAAAGCAACATCTCTATCATTAGCAAAGAGTTATCTGTTACTCAAGTTTTCTCTTTAACAAGTGGAAACAAGGGAGGAGGTTTGCTGAGAAGCCCACAGCCCAGTGCTCTGCTGGCAGGCATGGTGAGAAGCCCCCTCCTGGGGAAGAGGCCAACATGCACTGTCTTACCCACTTAACAGAGAATGCCCTATTGCTGTCACTACCACTCCTTCCTACTAGAAGAATCAGTGTTATTGATACGGAACAATTTAATTTAAATCCAATCTAGTTGCAATAGGAATATCTATTTTCAGCAAGACTCCCAGCCAACTGAGCTAAAGAATGCTAACAAATTTGGGAGGAGATCCCTAGAGAAAGAATGTCATGAAAATTTGGCCTCCTGCTCTGAATCTGTTACACAAGGGAAGCTGGGAAAGGGAGCTGGTGGAACCTGATGGTGCCACTCAATCCCCCAAGTTCTGACAGAGGCTGCCCTGGCCTGCCCAGCTCCAGCCTCCTGTGAGTGTGAGGAGAAGGGTAGGTGAGTGAGCTAAGACATGAGGCAGAGGAGTCTATGGTCCCTTCTCACAGAGTACTTTTGCTGTGTCTGTGGATGCTGTTCAAGCTCAGAAGAAGAGGGGCTACAGATGGGGAACATTTGCCAAAGGATGAAGAATAGGAAGGAGCTGAGGCTTGGGGTATGACAGAGCGAGCACAGTAGAAGGAGAAAAGTAAACCTTTTTAATGTTTATGTAAACATAAACAGTAAACATTGATAGACTTGATTCATTTATTAAATCTGTAGCCTCTCTCACACTTTGGGCAAGTTGCTTCTATAATTTTACCTGTCTGAACCCTGCTAAGATATTTTCTGATCATTCAGGTTCAAAAAAGAAAACAGAGACCCAGAGCCAGGCACCTTATAAAGTGCAATGAGATGCGCTAACCGTCCATTGCCTTTACCATGAGAACAATGCAAGGGGAGTAAGTTGATCACGACCTAACATAGTCTGTGTTTGCAAAGTTGGTTTGGTTCACACTTTTAGCAATTTTTCAGAACAGTGGCTATTATTAAACCAACCTGGATTGTTTTCTCTGTTAACATAGTCTCTTAGAGATGAAAGAAACATTGGAGCAGTGTTTTACAAGCTGTGTTCCACAACAAAGTAGTTCCAAGAAATATAATGGGTACTACAAGAAAAGAGGATTCTCTGTCAGAAAAGTTTATGAGATCACAATGTGCGTAAGGATATTAAAGGCTTTAGAAGTCCTACAGTAAAAAAAAGAAAAACCCAAAAACTATGAAGCTTGGTTTAACTCAACATTTCCTAAGCTTATTTGATGAAAGTATCCTATTTTCATGAATCACTTCTCTAAGGTCATGCAGAACAGGATCCACATAACATTGGTTTAAAAAACACTGCCTTCAAGTGTTTTCTTACCAAAATATCTGGTCCTGTAACCCACTCAATTAAAAGACAGCTTCTTTAACATCCCTGACAAAAAGACTTTCAGTTCACACTCTGCTTAGGCATGTCCCATGACTAGAAAGACTTTACCTCAGGGGACATCTAGTTCCACGTCTGAAAAATGACTGGTGACAAGAGCGTGGAAATTGGAGTTAGAAGACCTGGACTCTAAAACCCTACTGGCCATGAGCTTTTCTCCTCTGAGCCTTGGAGTCTTTCTGTGTAAAATGGCCATGATGACTACCTACATAAAACTATATAAAGTTTATAGTTTATTGTCTCTGCTGGTATTCTACTAGTAGCCAAGAGTTGCCTCCTATAACCTTACTTCTGTTAGCCTTATCTTGTCTTCTGGAGACAAACAGAACTGAGTGAAAATTGTCCCGGTTTCACATAGTATTCTGTCAGTTAGATCACAGTTACACTGAACTTCTCAAAATTCCCTTTTCTGGGATATACTCAGTTATTTAACTACAGCTTGTAAAATAAGAAAACATAGTACCAAGTTCCTTCAAAATCATGGGATTTTTCTCTGCAGATACAATTGCTTAAGGCTCTTCCTAATATTTTTTATCAGGGATTAAACCGAATATTTCACGTTTGATCTCACACCAGCAGAAAAGAGTATCACTCCCACCATGCACCAATTAGTAAAACTAAGTTTAGGTTCATGTATTAACAGTCTTGGGCTACTTAGGGCTCAACTGATCTTGTGGTCAATTAAAAGCAAAGTCTTTCTGGCAGAAGTGCTACCAAGCTGTGTCTCTCGGGCTTGTTCAGTTGACTATTTAAACCTAAAAGCAGTACTTTACCCTTTACCTTTTAAAGGTCAAACTTGCTGGTTTCAACCCAGCATCCTGGCCTCTTGTTTTCCTCTTCGATTCCAATATGAAGGCTGTGTCATCTGCAAGGCTGATGAGCGCCTCTCTCTTGCACAGCCTCATCCAAGTCTTGGCTAAAACTGTTGATCAGAAGCTCATCAGCAAAGTCAAGTCTCCAGCAACAGCAGCGTCCTCAACTTTCAAACCAGATCATAGTGAGGAAGTTATGCCATTTGTCACACACAGGGAGAAGGGAAATTGCAAACTACTGCCAATAATCCACTCTTCCTGAAAGTAAATAGAAACGATCTTTCAAAAAATCCGCCAAAATGAAGTTGAAGATATTTTAAGTTTTTCTCCTTCAATAGTAGGCAAAAACAATGCCTGAGATATTGCTTCTTTGTGTTCCTATGAACTTTCGCTGTGAATGTCAAACAGAATAAGCAGTCGTCTGCACAGTCTCACCTGAAGTGGCGCAAAAGACTTTTTATTTTATTTGTGTATTCATTCATTCAGTCAGTCAACAAGTCATCAAGCATATATTACGTGCTTGTTGTTTTCAGGAAATGTAGTGAGCTCAGGACATTTAAGATAAAGCATATCTCTACCCTTGGGAGCTTAATCACATAAAGGGGGTAATAGAAACTCAAATGAGTGAAAGAAGCGTTAGAGAGCTTTACCACCTATTAGAGTTTAATAAGGTGATATAAAATTAGGATACGATAATACATAGTGTATCTATATATCTTATACCTAAATATATTTCTACAACTACATCGATATCGATATAACAAAACAATACGGGAAAAGATTATGGAAGTTTTCATTTAAAATCTCAACAGATAGAACAGATGATCTGTGAAGCAACAATAATAATGTGATGTGTTTTATAAAATAAAACTATACAATGTTTTCTCAACAAAGTCACACACCTAGTAAGCAGTAGAAAAAGACTGAGGTGTAGGCCATCCACCCCGAGACTGCACCCTGAACTATGACTTTACCGTATTTCACCTTCTAGAATGACAAAGTTCAAAACAAGGATTAATTTTCAGTGGTGTTGAGGATATTTGAAAACTCTCATGAACTGATAGTGTGAATTCAAATTGCATGGTTTTTGTAAGACAGTCTCCAAATGAATTACAATATAAAATGTGCATGCCTAACCTATAAAATACTCATAGAGGGTGCAAAGGTATTTGCGCCATGATGGTCATTCTAACATTATTTACAATAGAAGATTAACTAAATAAATGTTGGTGTAGCCACTTAATAGAATTCTATGCAATCATTTAAAAAGACAAGAAAAAGGCAAAAGTATAGGGACAGAAAGCAGACTAGTGTTGCCTGGGGTTGGGGTGGCCATGGGCATTGACTGTAGCAGGCAGAAGGGAACTTTTAAGGGCAATGGAAAGGTCCTAACACTGAATTATAGTGATGGTTGTGCAACTGGAAAAATGCACTGAAAGCTCATCAAGCTGTACACAAAGTCTGCAAGATTAGACACCAAATTATCACCAGGAGGTATCTCTAGGTATGGAGATTATGAGGGACTTTCACCATAAACATTTTATTGCTAAGTGTTATCATTATGAATTACTTTTGTAATCAAAAAAAAGTTCTTAAGTAATCCCTATCTCATATCAATAAACAATATTATATATAATTATGAAAATTCACTTTCCCAATAACAAGATAAAGATGACAATTCATACCACTATTTTTTAATGAACAAGGCCCAAGTATTAAAAATAATGAGATATGATCACTATTATTGATGATGTCTTGATTGTCTATTTGAAAAACCAGAGAATCAACTAAAAGACTATAAAATTTTAATGAAGTTAATAACAAGGTTAGTTATGAAATAAATGTTCAGAAATCAGTATTTTCCTATCTACTAACAATAATTAAAGAAAAAATATAACAAAAACAGAAACTAAAAAATACTCTAGATTAACTCAATAAGAAATGTGTAACAACCTGTATAAAGGAAACCACAGACTTCCTGGAGGTTAATAAAAGAAATATAGAATAAATGCTATTTTCCTAGATAAGATGAGAATATTTTAAAGGAGTCGATGATCTACAAATGAATTTATAAATGTAATGTAATTTTACTAAAATGTATGTGCTTATTTTTGTAAATTTAAATACAATTTTAAAGAGTAACTGCATAAGAATAAAGAAGACTTTTCTAAAATCAAAGCAATCAGTGTATATGAATTAAGTATTAAAATTTATCATATAGTCATAAATTTAAAAAGCGGCATTAACATTCAAATATATGACAGATCAGGAGAGCAAAATATCATCTCTCAAATATATATGTGAATAAATCCTATGGTAAAGATGATATTTCAAATTAGAGGAAAAAGGAAGATGTAGTCAATAAGTACTGTGGGACTCAGCTAACCAGTTAGAAACATAAAGTTAGATCCCCTCATCTCACTTTACCCGCAAAACAAATTTGATGTGGATTTAAAACCATAGTCCAGGATTCCAAAGGCAATGTCTCTGGTTAAAAAATGCAAATCCAGTGATAATAGTCCTGTGAACACTCTGGTTTTTAATGTCATGGGGATCTAACCTAAACATGAAGATCAAAAATACAATAAAAGTAGAAGCATCCAGACCTTAGGGAGAAACAATCAACTGTCTCCAGCAGTGTGGGATACTGAAAGGACTGGATTTTTAAATCAGACAGATTATGATTGAAATCCTGGCTCTGCCACTTACTGGCCAATCACTCAATCTCTCTCCTTGCCTCAGTTTCCTTTTAGGTAAAGTAGAATACGTAAAATTAATAATATATTCCACATTAGATATTAGAATTAAATGAAATAATCCATGCAAAGTACTTTGCTGTCACTTAGATACTAAACTAATATACTCCCTATCCATCTGTATTAGTCAGCTTGGGCTGCCATAACAATATACCATAGACTGGGTGGTTTAAACAACAAAAATTTATTTCTTAAGATTCTGGGGACTGGAAAGTGCAAGACCAATGCGCTGGTCACTTCAGTTCCTGGTGCAAGCTTTCTTCCTGACTTGCAGATAGCCGCCTTCTTGCTGTCTTCACTTGGTTAGGAGAGAAAATGAGCTCTCTGGTGTCTCTTCCTATAAGGACACTAATCCCATCGTGAGGATCTCATCCTCATGATTTTATCTATCTCTGCTTACCTCCAAAGGCCCCATCTCCAAATACCATAATACTGGAGATTAGGGCCTCAACATATGAACTGGGGGGAGACAAAAACATCAAGTTCATAACACTCTTCCACCCCCTTTTATCTCAAACTATTTGCAGGACAAGAAATGCTTAGCTATGATTTTTATTTTGTTTCCCTAAAACTTAAGATAGATAAGAACATTCTGCTAAACGTTCTCTGATTTATTCATCAGACATTTAATAAGCACCTACTTTCTTCCAGATATTGTACTAGGTACTGGGGTTATAAAGATTAATTAATCAGACAGCCTTCAAGGGGTTCAGAATCTAACAACTGCCTATTGATAATGTCTCACTTCTTCCTTAAAAATGACTATTTCCCTCCCTTTGTGTGACAGTCTTAATGTTAAGAGCTTTCATGTTTCTCTGGTCATTTCCTTCTTGGATAAAGCAGCACAGGTAAGCAGGCAGCCTTTATTAACTCAATTGAATACATAAAGGAAATAGGTGCTTAGAATTTAAGGACATGAAATAATATTTGTATATGCTCAGCACTAGGGGAAGAGACGAAATGAAGAAGAGTTCTTTTTAAAGTCCATGTGTTTGAATGTTTTTGCTTTCTTAACAGACTGTATTCTTTAAGGGAGCAGTCCTCTTTGGATTCTTCACAAAATTAAAGCAAAGAATCTTTTCTAAAAATATTTCCTAAAATAACTTCTCCATTTGATGCTCAAACAGCTTCATGAGCAAGAAGTAACTCTCCTCTTTAGTAGCTACATAAAACTGAAGTGAAAAAAGGTCATAATAGCAATGATAACAGGCCTTAACTTGGAAAACAATATTTTATCAGTATCCGGCCATGCCCCAGGCCATCCTTTTCAAAGGAAAGGTTTTCATTCGTGTTGTTTTTGATGCAGCACACAAGAAATAGGGAAATTCCAGGCAGTAATTACTGAAGCAATTATCACTGATTGTTTCAGGTAAAGAAACTGAAGTTCAAACCATCAAATGCCATATAAAATGTGCCACAGCTGATGTTTTTGTACATTTATTTAATGTTTCTTTTATTTTTTATAAAAGCGATACTAGCTCGTGAAAAAAATCATCAAACACTAAGAAAAAATATAAAATAAAAAAAGTAAGTCTTCGTCCATCTCTCGCAAACTTTGCCCTACTATCCAGAGGTAAGCATCCTAGCCTATTCCTCGTGGAAGAGTAGGCAACTAACATCAATGTATATAATACCTTTTTTAATATGTAAATTGGATTAGCTAATAATAATATTTTGCATCATACTTGTATCAGTAGCAAAATACTTTGGAGAGCTTTCCAGAACAGCACATGTAGCTCTATCTCATTCTATTTAATGACAGCTCATTTCCATAAGAGTCCAAAACGGGAATCGTTTTTCCTGTCTCTTGGTAACCACTGTCCTTTGTACCATGCAAGTAACTCTCTTCCTTAATAAATTCAAGAATTGAATTGAGAAAAGGTCATAATATCAATTTCAACAAGACTTGATTTTAAGAACAGTACTTATCAGTATCTGTCCATGCCAGGGACCACTCCTTTTCAAAGAGAAGGTTTTCATTCACATTGTTTATGAGGTAGCACACACAAAATAGGATAACTCCAGGCAATATCCTCTCTTTCACACACATGGCAAAAATTGAAAGACACAACCTGTTTACTGTCTGTGTCAATGCAACACAAACTTCAAGTAACTTTTCCTCAGACCTTGCAGCTCAAGATAACTATCCTCAAGTTCACAATAATAAAAATTAAAAGAACAAGAGAAAAAAAATAAGGTTTCTTCACGCTGGAGATACAAAGATCAAACAAATCTGCTAGTTATAATTCTGAGCTGTTAGTTTGACAGACACAGACTTTAAAAGACAATTTCTCAACATTCAAGTGTAGCCAGAGGTAACAGAACATTCTTTTCCCAAACTCAGTCAGGGCCTTAAAATGCTGCCTTGCTCGATTCAAAGGGTGGAGTTCCAGTTACAACGGGAACAAGAGAAGCAGACAGAATCCCAGAATGCTCAGAAACACGCAACTCAGTAGGTTTGCTAGAAAAGAAACCTCATTTAGGTAAAAAGATTAAAACTCCTATTCAGCAAACATAGGTTTTTCTAGGAGTACAAAACCCAAAGTAATCATTTCGCCTAATCAAATGGGTGTCCTGTTGCTCTGTAATCAATGATAATGAATGGATTCTGTAAACTAGAGTATTTATAAGCCTTTTCAATGCAGGAAAGCGGCCCTGTCCTTTACAGCCTCTCAGAGGAGGGCAGAAATGGAGAAGATGCCCATCTTCCTGCCTCCAAGGTCTAAAGGCCATCAACGTTCATTAGCTATTTATCTACCTGTGTAGAGCCACATTCAACACAAGATGCCATTCTACAAACCTCACCCAAATGGAGATAGGCTAAGAAAGAAAAATTAGCCAAAAAAGCCAGACATTCAAACTTGAGAAAACAACAGAGCTAAAAGGAAAAAAATAGTGATTTGATTCATTCAGGTGTCACATTTTTATTACTTGCCTTTTCCAACAGGCACGGTGTGTACTAAGGATCTGGGTATAATACAACTCAATCTCCATACACAAAGAAATCCCAGTTTAGAGTGGGAGACAGAGATATAAACAATTAACCATTCAGTGTTATAAACACCATGATGAAGACAAGTCATGGAGCCATGGGAGGAAAGAGAGAGACTCCCTAATCTTAAATGATACGTAGAATAAGCACAAAGAGAAACTATTTTTGAATCCTCACTGGGAAACTGATCACAGCAGTTGACTGAGGAGGGGAAATATCTACTGAAAGATAGAACTAGAGAGACTTACTTTCATTGTATACATTTATTTTTCAACCTTTGAAATGTGCACACTTTGCATGCATCACCAATTCACAAATTAATTAATTTAAAATAAAATGGTGGGTAAAAATGATTAAAGAAATTGATCCTTGTCCAGGGTAAAGAACGATAAGTATCTAATATCTATTTATTCACAGTCACAAAAAAATAATAAGAATGCATTAGTACCCATGATTAAATGATAATGCATCTGAATTTTTATAAGCATGTTTGAAATTCAAAAACTTGCATTTTATAACAAGGGCCCATGTTTTCACACAATCAGATCATAGCCTTAGCAAAATATGATGCTGTTCATGGTGTTAAGTAGTAAACCGCTTGATAGAACAGTTGGACTTTATTGAGTAAAGTTGAAGATATGCATCACCCATTTCCAGTTCTGGGTAGATACTCAAGATGGTTCTCAATCTTTAATGTGTGTCAGAGGACTAGTTAAATCCCAGATTGCCAGGCCCCACCTCCAGAGTTTCCAACTAAGTGAGGTCTGGGATGTGACCAGAGAATATGCATTTCTAATGAATTCCCACGTGCTGCTGCTGCTGATGCAAAGGGCACACTTTGAGAACCACTGCTTTAGAGATAATCACACACATGAACAAGGATATTCAGAGCAGCATTTTTCATAATACACCAAACTGGAAACAACCCAATCACTATCAGTAAAAGAATGCTTAAGTTGTGGTAAAATGGTACAATGGATTACCATATAGCAATAAAATAAGCTGTAGCTTCCCACAATAATGTGAACGACACTCAGAAAAATAATATGTGGCAAAAAAATGCAACACAAAGAACATATTCAATATGATTTCATTAGTACAATGTCCCAAAATAGAATTAAAAAAAGAAACTACAATATCATTTAGAGATGCAAACATAGACAATAAAAGTATAATGCAAAACAAGTAAATGTTTATCTCATGAGTCAGAATACTGGTTACCTCAAGGGTAGAATGTGGAGTTATGATTGGGGAGGGTCACAGGGAGGTCTTCCGGGTGCTGGCAATGCACTGTTTCTTGACTTGGGTGGCAGTTATCGCAGTATTGGCTTTGTAATTATTTGTTAAATTGTACGTATGTGTTTAATGAACTTTCTTTACAAATGTTATATTTAACAATAAAAGAAGGGGAAAATATATCCAAAAGGGAGACTATTAAAAAAATGAGTGAGGCAGGAAAAGCTTCATAGAGAGGCTGAGACATAAGATCCAATAAAGGAAGTTTAAATCTTTTTAATTAAAAGAACTACTATATTTGGATACTTGAAAATAGAGTTGTTAAAGAATTTTTTAAATATATTATTCTGTTGATAAGTTAAAATTTTAAATCACCAATTTTATAAAATTCCATGAAAGGTTTCTTAAATTAATAACAATTTCATCTCTCTGCCAACTCAATGGGAATAAATTTTTTAAAGTAATCTATTTTATTACTGCTTTTAAGATAAATAAAAGTTTAATTGATTATAATTAAATATGCTTTAAAGCCAAGAATCGGGCCATTTTCTGTGTTGGGTAGGTTCTAGGTGCCAAATTACAAATGGAAAAATCATTTCTGAGATTGAATCTTTTCAGCAAATGATTACAAATCAACCAACATTTTGTGATCCAGCACATCCTTCTCTCTTCTTCCCCAGAAATAGACAAGAATTCTTTCCTTCTCAACACATATTCGTCACTTTAATCCATGAGAGGTAAAAGGTTTTACAAAATATCTACCTCTTTAGTCAAAGTTTTTGGATGAATTAAAGCACATCTGTTATATTGGTTTGGCCAAAAAGTTTGTTTTGTTAATGAGTACGTTGTTCAATAAATTTCCTGGTGAAAATGAAAAACATCTTTTATTGGTACGTAAAACCGAACGAACTTTTTGGCCAGTCCAATATTTCTCAGTTTCATTTTGCTCAATCATTCCTATTTGCTTCTTAGGGGCACCATCTTGAAGTAGAAATTAGTGTTCCTTTTGACTCGTGTATCTATATAATGATGTCTTGATTATTTCTAAAGTTAATAATTACCTCATTATTCTAAAGACTGAGATGATGAACCACATGGTTTTCCTTCTAAGCTTCTCCAGTCTGTACCTTCTCCTGACTCAAGAAAATCATAAGTTGACCCAAAAGCTGTTTGTCTCTAAAAATTCAGGGACCGATACATCTTTCATTCATATGTGAGTTCCCACAAATCCACTATTAAATCCATCATTTTGGGTAGAAGAGTAAGAATGATGGTAATTCAAACATCTGATTGAATGTAGAAAGGCACTTAGAAATGTATTCAGGGAAAGAACATTTGTGGCAGTCAATTCCAGAATATCATGATACCTTGTGACCTTACCTCCCTCCCTCTCTCATTTTCAGTTTCTCCCTTTACTCTGGGTCCTTCTCCCAAAGAACAACAAAAATATCACTTACATTCTTTATCCCTTCTCCACCATGAAGCTTCTCTTAATGCTAGTCCACATCCAACGTTACTGACTCTTCCAAGAAGCCTCCCCTGAATTGGTTCCCTTCTCTCCAGGAGGAATTATGTTTTGCTTCTCTGTGTTCCCATGGCACCTCTTACTGGTCTCTTTTACAATACCTTCCCAATGTATTGCAATTACTTAACTTGTATGTCTGCGGCTTCCACTGCTCCTTGAGGGAGTGGCTATGTTATATTCATCTCTGAATCTACATATAACACAATAACTGATACTCAATAAACATAGTATTGAACTGAACTCTCTCAACTTTTCCACCATCTTAAAATAATCTTCTTCCGGCAAAAGTAAATGCTGATAGCAGACCTACTACGTGTAAAGTACTTTCTTAGAAATCTGGGGATGCCATCATGGAGATTTAAAATTAAAATTGCCACTAAATAAAATATAATGCAAAGGATAAAAAGTGTTATAAATGCTGAAGAAAGAAAATCCTTTTCAATTAATGAGCAGAGGAGGATGGGAAAGGAAGTCTCCAGGCAGAAAGCAACACCACATAAATGACACTCTGACTTTCAACCCCTAATTATCCAGGGTTGAATTACTTGGAATTATTTTTTATTCCCCACCTCATCTCATACAGTCAATTGGAAACTCCCAAACGTTCCTTTTTTGGTAATGGCCCCTATATCCACCACCTCCTTTGCAACTGCACTCCTATTGCCTCATCCATTACCTCTGACATGAAATGAACAATTGCAATAAGCTTTTAGCTAATCTCTTTCTTCCTTCTTTCTCTACTCTATCAATATATCTTACACAGTCTTTCAGGATTATCCTCAATGTGGAATTCTAATCCTATCATTTCTCTGCGCAAAAGCCTTTAATGACTCTCAGTAACTACCAAATTAATTTCCAGTTCCTCAGAGCCAAAGCACAGCACAATGTGGTTAAAACCACAATTTTAGCCTTATCTCCAGCCATATCCTTACTTTGACCCTGTGCTTTGGCCAAACTTGGCTGTTTAACATTCCTCAACAGTCTCTCCATCTCTCTGCCTCATTTCTCTTCCTCTACCTGCTGTGGCTTCCCTACCCATTTCCACTAATCAAAATCCCCGCCCACTTGTAGAAACGGCTAAAGTGGCTCAAGTGGCATTTGCTTGACGTAGCCTCCTTACTGGCTATTTTTTCTACAAAACAACCAATGTGATCTCTCCCATTCTGAATGTCTATGGCATCATCCTTTGGATTATGTGTTGTTTTCACTGCCCCATTGATGTGGACTCCTAGAGCTATGTAGGGCCTCCCACACTCTACAAAACACACCCCCTTCCCCAATCCTACCTCCGCCTTATGCCTGGAATTGCTTTAATAAGGAATTAAATTTTTATTTGAGAACAAAGCAGCACCTCATTTCTCTCAAGAACTCCTCAAGCACCTTGCACAGGGTCTGACCCTAAGAGTCTTCCATTCAAGTTCAACATCAAAAAATGGATATTACTACAGAAACACACCCTCATGGCTAGATGCAAACATGCAAATCTAAGATAACATTTTACATTATTGTTTTAGGGAAGAAATGTAGGTATCACTAGCAGGTTGGGATTTGGTGTCATTCACCTTTGTTCCCCCGCGATCCTTATGCCAAGTTGGCCATGGAAAGCATCTGCCTAGTGAAAGTACACAGACTAACAGTAAGTCTTTAAAGACAAATTTGTTTGGCAGACAAGAATTCTCCTTAATTCTTGGAATAATTTAAAAATCAGAGTCCAGCCAAGATGAAATGTTGATCTGAGGGGCAGCAGCTAACACCAGGATGCTAAGTGGGTATTTCTGCTGGTGAGGATTATAAGTCAAGATGGCTCTGCTATTGTCATCCATGCCTTGCAAGCCTTAAGAAGTCAGAAACAAACTGAGAAATGTAGGAATCTTGGACCCCCTTCAAACCAATATTCCTTAAATATATGTTCATTTTTCTAGTGGGAGTAAGTAACTCTTTACTAATAAGAACTATACACATAAACAGATTTAATTACTAATCCAGTTCTAACGTCTGAAGGAGAGTCAACTTCTGGCAAAAAGAATGATCAAAACAGTTCCCCATTTTCGTAGAGTTCCTGTCCTTACAATTTTTCCAAACAAGACACAACCTGAGAGGCATATAAAGATTCGGAATTTAGATAACAGAATAAATCATTCATTCCCAATAAACAGAAGCATGGCCTGCATCATTTGGTTTCAAAATTTCAGCTGACTCTGAATGCCAAGGATGAATGCATGTACCATGGTGCAAAACGATCAAAGATCAATGATCAATGGAGCTATTACCCCTTCTCCCACTTAAAGAGTGATATAAATTTCCACTGGATAGTATTTTCAGTGTCAGTGGGAGTGGGAATACATTTAGCCATTTTATTCTGGTGATGTTTAACAGCCTATCTCTTATATACTAGTGCTCCAGAAAACTGCCCAGCTGGCCTTCCCTGTTAATGGGGCTCCTAAGCAGATACGAGTTACTTTGTGTGCCGGCATTGAAGATTCTCTCCTCTCCTCAGTTATTTTCCAGTCTCTCTATGAAGTGAAAGTTGTATTCCTTGTTAAAGCAATTTCGTTCCTCAATGGACAGGTAGGTGGTGGGGAGGCCTTACCTAGCCTGTGCTCACTACATTGATGCACAAGGTTAGAAAAAGCTTTATGTAACTAATACACCTTTTTCATACCTGTACATCTGTTCATGTTTGTACATCACTTCTCAAACAAAATCATGTGTGTGAGAAAAAGATAGAAGTTACTTGCCAGGACTTCCCATTCTAGACATTAGATGAGCTATAAAGTAATCAATGTAAATTACAGAATGTCACAAAGGTGTGAGCCAAATCTGCACAACCCCCTCATTTTAAAGATAAGAAAATCAAGTTCCAGAAGGGGGAAGGCACAGTTATCTGATGACACAGTGGGTTAGTGGTAGAGTAGTACTCACGGCCTCAGAGATCCATGTTTCCCCCAGCGGTGTTGAGCCAGTCAATAAATCCCTAGGAAGACCAGGAAACCATCTCCATGACATAAATTAAGGGGTTGATTCATCTCCCATTCACAGTCTGATGCCTAAAAAGCCCCCATCAAATTTCTGAGGGAGAACAAAAAGGGAAAATTGGTGGTACTATACATATATGAGTGCGTACATTTTAGATCCTTGTTTGAGATTAGACTAAAAACAGGCAGAGAATGGAGCATGAGGGCCCTTGGAGACTGAGAAGCCAGAGTGAATACCAACAGAGACATAAGAAGCTCAGAAAGAAAAAGGTTGGCAAACACTGGAAATAGGCTTCACCTACCCCAAAATTGAGGATGGAGAAGGCAGCTCTGCATGTACATGTAAATCCCACCCAGAGAAGAACAGCCCAAGAAGCTTGTAACAGTTTTAGGGGGAGAAATTGTTTTTAGAAATGATATGGAGTTTATAAAATTTTGCAAATTGGGTAGTTCAGGAAAGTTCTAGAACAGGAACCTACATGGCAATTTCAGTGGACATTATCCATCTGTTAGCCTAAAGTGAAAGGTAGGACAATAGAACAAAAAAAAAGAGGAAAGAGAAAATGTAAGATCAAACAGAGACAAACACAATATCCATGGTTGAGAGAAAGGCGCTAACAGTGCCTCTCCTGGCTGCTCTACTACATCTGCCCTAGTGCTGACCCTCCCCATCTGGACTGATTCAATTGCCACCTCCCATGCAATACTTTTGCCTCCAGCTTGAGCCTAACACTGATGTCAAAGGGCTCTCAGACCCTTTGTGCTCCAGTGACTCACTCATTGCTCATCCCTCCTCTTGAACTCACCAAAGCTAACTCCCATTTATCTTTCAAAGACCAGGTCAGCTGTTATCTCATCCAGGAAGCTTTCTCTGATCCCCCAGTCTGTCTAAGAAGCCCCTCCTCTGTGCTCAGATAGTACCTAGGTTTACTCATATCTATAGCCATACCCAACACACTATCCTACAAATCTTGATTCACTTGTCTGTCCTTCTAATTAGATTGAGAACAACTTGAGGGCGGGAACTCTCTTCCTTTCCTTGGTATCCTCCACACTTACCACAAGGCATGGCACATAGTAGCAAGTCACTGAATGTTTCCTGAATGAAAGAATATTCCTAATGTTAAACCTGATGCTCTAACATATCTGCTTGCAAGTTCTCCAGGGCCGATGATATAAAAAACATTCAAATTCCTTTGCCTACTGTACTATTCAAGGTTCTCCATGGTAGGAGTGCAGGATATCTTTCCTAAACCAGGTAGCCTGGATAAGCTGATGTTTCCGTCATAACTGAACTCCTGTACTTCACATAAATTGTCTGAATATTCAGCCCAACCAGTGGGGAACTCCCCTTAAGTCATTTCTACCACAGATGAGCCAGAGTGACGTAATGGCTGTTCACCAACAAAGGCTCATATAAGCTGTCCAACACACAAGGTGTGGCCTTCAAACATGCTGATGAAACAGGGCCATAATACTTCAGGAAATCATAATGCTTATTTCACAGCAATGCACTTGAATCATTTGTCAGTAACCACTGGCTTACGCAGAGTCTGGTAGGCATCCAGACGATCCAAGTTGGACTAAGTGCCCTGTGTGAGTTTCAGCAGAAGAATGTCTAAAAATCTCTGATGGGAAGAGAACCTTCTCACCCACCACTACCCCAGCCTTCTCCACACATATCCTATCATTGTGTTATCTTGAAACACAGGGTTCTATGCCAGGGGATTAAATTTTATTTTGATAACCTATAGAAAGTTCATCTACCTGGCCCCAGGGAACAGTTACAAGGGGCTATCAGAAGTGGGATGTAATTTTTCAGCAGTATAACTTAAAACCTCCCTAATGGAAAACAGGGACCAAGAGAGGTCCCAGATGACTAGCCAGGGTGCTGTTGACATAGATGTGTAAGCTGATTATAGCAAAAAGAGAATCCACTTCCCAGGGGCCTCACTTAGAAGAGGCTGAACGTTAGTGCTGGAAAGTGAACTCTGAACCTGAACCCCTCTCTATTTATGACCCTGACCCTTAACAGATAGAAACACAAACGTGCTTGCCTTTCCCATAGCATGGTCTCTATGTTCACACCCAGAGCCTTTGCACAGGTTATTGACTTACTTATCTGCTTAAACCAGTCTTTCTCATCTATAAAGATCCACTTAAGAGGCCAGTAAGTCTTTCCTTATTCCCCAGTCAGGCTTGATTACTTGCTCCTCTCAAAACCCTGATGAACATCTATTCAGCACTCACGTCTTTATGCCCTGCAGTACAGTCTTCGGTGTTCATATATTCCTCCCTTCTGGACTGTGAGTTCCTGAGGGCAGAGAACACTTTCATTTCATCTCTTTGCCCTGCTGCTCCTTAGAGAATAGGGCCTGCCTAAGAGTAGGGACTCTCTTCCCGACAGGCACACACCATACTAGCCTGGAGCAATGTTCTGAATAGCGATTTCCTAGATGAACAAGGTTCATGAAGAAAATTAATAAAAGAGAAAAGACTCCTCTGATTCGAGGCCAAGGTGGCCACTCTCCCTCAGGAGTCGTAGAAGTGTTTATAAGGCAGACATGATAATAAATGATCATTCCACCACTAAGACAATCACAGCTTCTAGGGTTCCATACGTGCCTCCTTTCAGTAACATCAGAGGGCCAGCCTGGACAATGCCACTCTATACAACGATGGAAAACAGATATTTTTCTGTACTTAGTCCAGTTGGATCAAAGTGTTTAGATGAACATCCAACCATTCCTAAAGAGAAAGAGAAGGATGTGTGGGCAGAAACATGGAATCTAGGGATAAAGATCTAAAATTTGGCTTTACCACTTAACAGCTTCTTAATTCTGGCATACAAGTGTTTATCACTTGTAATTTTCTTATGAGGAGTCGTTTGCAATCTTTGGTCAGTAGGAAGTTGATGACTACTTTCTAGGTGTTTATTTTTTTCTTTACTAAAAAATGTAATAAATACAACTTATTTTCTCTGTGTATAACGCTGGCATTATTCTATGTTTGTATATGTTGCATCTTGCTTATTGCTAATTTCTGAGCAGTATGTAATTTCAGTTTCGATTTGTTCTCTGGCCAAGTGTTATTTGGGAGAGTTGGCTTTGTTTCAGTATAGTTCATCATTATTGGGGACTGGAAGTTTTGGTTAACTTTTGTTATTATTTTTAGTTTTATTTCATGGCCAGAGGGTTGGGCTTACATAAGTTAGGCATTTTACCACTTACGAGCTTTTGATTGTTAAAATTATTTCTTATACAAGGGTGGTGTTGGGGGGAGCCATATTCTCTCTTCTGGATCTTTGAAACCTGGTTCTGAATTAGTGAGAGAAAAGCAAACTCATAACCCACCATGACAAGAAGACACCACAAACATCTTTTAACCCCATCTACCTTTGCTTGAGCCACTTTGCTTTGGTCTGTAGACTATGAATCTGTTAAAGTAGAAGCATAGTTTCTACAGAATATAATGGCTAGACTCATACAAAAGTGATGTCTGGAAGCAAAATTTATTCAGCAATGAAAATACTAGATGCTCTATAAATTCCTATCGTTTAAAATTTTAAAGATTCTTTTTTTTTTAACATCTTTATTGGAGTATAATTGCTTTACAATGGTGTGTTAGTTTCTGCTTTATAACAAACTGAATCAGCTATACATATACATATATACCCATATCTCCTCCCTCTTGCGTCTCCCTTCCACCCTCCCTATCCCATCCCTCTAGGTGGTCACAAAGCACCGAGCTGATCTCCCTGTGCTATGCGGTTGCTTCCCACTAGCTAGCTATTTTACATTTGGTAGTGTATATATGTCCATGCCACTCTCTCACTTCATCCCAGCTTACCCTTCCCCCTCCCCGTGTCCTCAAGTCCATTCTCTACGTCTGCATCTTTATTCCTGTCCTGCCCCTAGGTTCTTCATAACCATTTTTTTTTTTTTAGATTCCATATATATGTGTTAGCATACGGTATTTGTTTTTCTCTTTCTGACTTCACTCTGTATGACAGACTCTAGGTCCATCCACCTCACTACAAATAACTCAATTTAGTTTCTTTTTATGGCTGAGTAATATTCCATTATATATATGTGCCACATCTTCTTTATCCATTCATCTGTCGATGGACACTTAGGTTGCTTCCATGTCCTGGCTACTGTAAATAGAGCTGCAATGAACATTGTGGTATATGACTCTTTTTGAATTATGGTTTTCTCAGGGTATATGCCCAATAGTGGGATTGCTGGGTCATATGGTAGTTGTATTTTTAGTTTTTTAAGGAATCTCCATACTGTTCTCCATAGTGGCTGTATCAATTTACATTCCCACCAACAGTGCAAGAGGGTTCCCTTTTCTCCACACCCTCTCCAGCATTTACTGTTTGTAGATTTTTTGATGATGGCCATTCTGACCGGTGTGAGGTGATACCTCATTGTAGTTTTGATTTGCATTTCTCTAATGATTAGTGATGTTGAGAATTCTTTCATGTGTTTCTTGGCAATCTGTATACCTTCTTTGGAGAAATGCCTATTTAGGTCTTCTGCCCATTTAAACATTCTTAGCAAAGAATGCCAACAGTATCACATGTTGATTTGACTGCAACATATTCACATTATTTTGTTTATGAAACACCAAGCTAATTCATGATTTTTTTTTCAATACTGTTGCTTCCTTACCCTTTCTGTTTCTTCTCCAGATTCACTTCTTCTCTTTCACAGCCTATTTGGTGCTGGCACCCTGTCTGCTATCCTGCCTTTTTCAAATAACATTTGAAACCCAGCAGCTTCCTAAGAGGCTCATCTAACCATGTGTTTATGTGGGCCACCTTTCATCTGAGCAGCTCAGGCTGTCTCAAAGACATTAACTCATGGCTCTTCTGGGACATGCTCAGTAAGGCATAATTATATCCACCCTGAATGGAGGACTGCTCAGAATGCCGATGACTAATGGAAACTTACCCAAGAAACTGGATGAACTTGGACTGAGATGAAAGCCTCTGACACTAACAGCCTGGGCTCCACATTAGAAATTACAATTTTCTCTATTAGGGTTTGAAGTTATCTTTCCCATTAAGTTTAGAATCATGAATTTTTGAGTTGACAAAAACCTTAATCCCTATCATTTGTTATCTCAGACCAAAACAAAGAGTTCCAGGAAACATAAGAAATGAAATAACAAGTGCTTGAAACAGAGTAGGTCTCTCTGCTATTGCTTATAGATTTATAATTTTCTTCATGGATCCATGGGGGTTTTTTTGTCTTTTTTTAATTTATCTATTTATTTATTTATTTTTGGCTGTGTTGGGTCTTCGTTTCTGTGCGAGGGCTTTCTCTAGTTGCAGCAAGCGGGGGCCACTCTTTATCGCGGTGCGCGGGCCTCTCGCTATCGCGGCCTCTCTTGTTGCGGAGCACAGGCTCCAGACGCGCAGGCTCAGTAATTGTGGCTCAGGGGCCCAGCCGCTCCGCGGCACGTGGGATCTTCCCAGACCAGGGCTCGAACCCGTGTCCCCTGCATTGGCAGGCAGATTCCCAACCACTGCGCCACCAGGGAAGCCCTTGTCTTTTTTTAAACCATCCCCTCCTCTCCTCCCTTTCTCTCATCTCTAGTACCTGTCAGATGGTTTTACACAAAAAGTTATTTATTTTACCTTGCATGTACAAAATACAACACAACATAAATTCAAACTAATTATGTGCAAAAACCATCTTAAATGGCTGAGAAGCGATAGTAGAATCTCTTTAAAGAAATTCAGTTTTGTTCTGCTTAGACCCATAGGTAATTCAAATTAGGCTATTAAAATGCTCCCTAAGAGATACATTCTCTGAAGTTAGGTATTAGAGATGACCACATTTTAATTATGAGCCATGGGTACTGTCATGCTAGGTCTGCACTGCTGACAATATCACTAATCACATGCATAGTAATGAGGCACATCCGTGCATCAGTTTGCAGTTGACAAAATGCTTTCAGACTTATTATCCCCTTGGATTCTCCAACTCCCATATCAAGAGAGGAAAGGACATCATTAATCCCATTTTACACACAAAGAAACTCAAGGTCCATAAGGTTAAATGATCTACTAAAACCAGACAACCAAGAGAGAGGGCAGGACCAGGAGCTGAGATCTGCTGCCTCCACACCCTTGTCTTTTCAGTAAACGGCCCCATGCTTTGGTTGCAGCCCCTGGCATAAGTTTCCCTGCTAAGACTGTGCTTCTGGAGGACAGTGGCTGAGTCACAGTCACCCCTGTACTCTCCACGACTCTACACGGAGGTTGTGCTCAATAAATGTTCTTTACGCTAAATGTAATTGCATTGAAAACTCGGATTAAGTTGTACCAAAATCCCTATGGCCATCCTTTGAGTTAACACTGCCTTATTTTCATAAAATCCCTGCACTAAAGGGGCTGAGTAATGAAGCTCTTCCTGCAGGGCCAACCCTGCAAGGAAGAAGCCTCCTGTGCTCTGGCTCCGGGGGAAGCCTGGCAGGGCTCCAGCTTCCTTGACACCTGAGTCTTCTCATCCTCTAACGTTTGATTCAGGGCCCACCTCCTCCAGGAAGCCTTCTCCACCTCACCCTTCCTAAATCTTTTCAGATTCATGTGCCCCGTGCTGGATACTTCACACTCACAGCTTTAATGAAAACCTATTCTACCTTCCTCGTCAAACGGACATCCACAGGGACCAATTTTAATTTCTCTGCCTCTTCCCAGCATTGACCAGAGTAGCATCTCATTTTTGGTAGGTTCCCAATAAACACTGACTAATAACTAATAAACTCTGGGTTCATTAGGTTCTGAGTTCAATCTTGGCCAGATGTTGAAGTGATCCTACTTCTAGCCTTACCCCAGCATCTCACACCTCCTTGGACAGCTCAGGGTATGCCCTCTACTTGACTAAATACACAACCAAACACAAAGGGTCATGGCTCCACCTCTGAGCTGCTGCTTCTTCCTATCTGTGGTCTTTGAACAATAAAGCACCCTGTCTCCTGCTACCTTGTGTAGTCTTCAAACTCCAGACAGCTATAGTTTGGTTCTGCATGCAGCAAAGAGAGAGCCCCTAGTTCCACTGTATCGGTGCACAGAGTTCCCTGAAATCCAAATAGCCCCTGTATGGCACATCCATATGAGTGGCTAGGGAATGACATAAACTCACAGTACTCTCATGTTCTTTAAATGGTTCCACTGCAATGCAGCACTCAGCCTACTCGCTCTCTAGGAAAGGGTGGCTCAGCTCTCAGTGGTGTGGAAGGAAGTGCTGAGAGCCCGAGGAAAGAGCTAGTGCTGAGAATGCTGTGGCAGAGTCTTGATGCCCACAGCTTAGGCTCTTAATGATGCAGCACTGACAATGGTAATCAGAGACAGAGACAGAGACACAGAGGCAAAAGGGGAGTGGAGAGAATGAGGGAAGCGGAGTAAGAGAGAGAGAGAGAGAGAGAGGCTTAGCAAAAGACAAAGGGGTAATGCTTGCTGAGAAGTTTCCAAGTGAGTTCTACAAGTTTCCAAGCCAGTTGTCTGGTGGAACCTTGTTCTTTTTGTTACTCCCTCACAGGGAGAACTGAAACCACCTATCCGTGTAGCTGAGCTATATCTAAAATTCCAAGAAAAAGAAATCCCAGGAAAGCAGAGCTAGACCTTAGCTGCAGGAGGCCAGTTTATAAACGACCTCTAAAAACCCATCCCTCCCCTTTCTCCACTCCACATCCCCAGTCATTTCCTGTTTTAGGATACCTTAGTGTCCTCCTCCTCCCGCCAGAATGAAACTGGTTTTCACAGAAGAGTGTCCACAATTGTCAGGTAAGGTTCTGAGTGACCCATACTTTCCTACCCCACCCCACCCTAGGAAGGTTGATCATGTCAAGCCTGATCGCTTAGCATGGGACATTAGTCTCTAACCCATGAGAAAGAGACTCCAGGCCCGGTCTGCAAGCTAGAGTCTGTCTCTGTCTGGGAACTCCCTCCCGATGCTTTGGGTGCTGGGATTGTTGTCTCATTTCCCCGTGATGGGGCACTGGAGGCCCTGCTCCTAAGGATAACATAGCTCCTGGCCATTTATCAGCTTTTCTTGCAATGAGATTTCTTTTTCTCCTGAAGTCATTTCTTGGCCATTTAATTTTTTCTTTCTTTTTTTTCTTTTTTTGCCCTTCTAGTTCTGCAGGTATTTATTGGGCACATATTGTAATTATAAACCCAGTTTCAGTACAGGGAGCAGAATAAGAGTTCATTGTAAGCCAGATCTAAAATGACAATTTGGGGTGTGCAAGAAGCTCACGAGTGTAAGAGGCCAGGACCCCATGCCCCCAGTCTTTGGTGAAAACTCACAGCAACAGAAAACTCACTCAGAACCTGAGTGCCAAGGAGCACAACTCTGAGACATCTAATTCCAGACATAAGTGGCTAGAGGCAATCGCATCCCTCATTTATAATTTATACTTAAATAACCTGATACAGCTTTTAGATGAACTGGGTATGGCCTACAAAGATGCCTGTGTGAAGGCGAGCAGAGTAAGAGGTCAGCACAGAGCCAGGCCACAGCCTAAACTAAGGTAACACAGTTATTAAAGGAATAGTTGGAAATAAAGCAGGGGACTCAATATGGCCCTGACATACTGTCTAACAAGACACTGACATTTTAGCTGGAACTGCAAGAATGACAGGAGTTCACCAGGCAGTAGAGGAAGAGGTAAGGCAGGATGTTCTAGAAGAGGGATCAAGGATTGAGTTGTGCTCTGACACAGTGGAGGCTGGAACCCAGAATGCACAGGAATCTACATTCCCAGGCCTTGGAAATCGATTGTTGGCTTGATTAGAAATTACTGAAGCACCAGTACTTTTCCTTTATAGCAAGTCTCATGGTTTGTAACTATGTATTTGTAAGATTTGCTCATATTTGTCTCCCCCAACCTCTACTCTATCCAAAACCTACTCCAGAAAGGCAAAAATTCCAACTGTTTTGCTCACCGTTGTATCCTCAACACCTAACACAGGCTTTAGTACTTAATGGGATTAACTAAATATTTGACAATGAACAAATAAAAGAATGCGCTACAAATGCTCTGAGAGCAGCTCTATCAGAGCACTCAATGCTGTATATCAATAAGGACATTATTATTTGTTTGCAACTGAACTAAATTAGACATCAATTCATATTAAAAGTACCACGGACTATGCACACGGTATTAATTTTATCATGTTTGCAGATAACTATTTTGTGGATTGGCTTCCCCTCACCTAGCCCCATTTTCCCCTTCTGTAGGATGAGACCCATTTGGAATATATATGCATTTTTTAATCTTAGATAAAAGGCAGCTTCCTTAAAATGTGTTCTAAATCTCACCAATGCGCACTAAAAGTAGTAAAAGGCTAATGATTCACCTCATACGCTGCTGGTGGGAATGTAAATTTGTGCAGCCACTGTGGAAAACAGTATGGAAGTTCCTCAAAACACTAAAAATAGAACTACCATAGGACCCAGCAATCCCACTCCTGGGTAAATATCAGAAAAAAACAAAAACACTAATTCAAATACCTGCACCCCAATGTTCACTGCAGCATTATTTACAATAGCCAAGATACGGAAGCAACCTAAGCGTTCATCAACAGAAGAACAGATAAAGAAGATGTGGTATATACATACAATGGAATACTACTCAGCCATAAAAATCAATGAAATTTTGCCATTTGCGACAACATGGATGGACTTGGAGGGCATTATGCTAAGTGGAATTAGTCAGACGAGAAAGACAGATACCGTAGGATATCACTTATATGTGAAATCTAAAAAATACAACAAGTAGTGAATATAACAAAAAAAGGAGCAGGCTCACAAATATAGAGAATAAGCTAGTGGTCACCAGTGGGGAAAAGGAAGGAGGAGGGGCAGGATTAAGAGGTACAGACTATTAGGTATAAAATAAGCTACAAGGATATATTGTACAACAAAGGGAATATAGCCAATATTCTCTAATAACTATAAATGAAGTATAATCTTTAAAAATTGTGAATCACTATATTGTGCACCTGTAACTTATATAACATTATACATCAACTACACTTCAATAAAACATAAATACATAAATATTTTTAAATTAAAAAGAGAATCCAATAAGTAATTGACATTGTAATTCCATTAATATGGGCCACTCTTGAGCCTATATTTTGGAAAAAACAGGACAAAGAATTAGGAGAAAAACATAGCAGACAAACAAATCACACTATAGTTTTTGTAATTGCATGCACAAATAAAATTTTAGCCTGATAAAAAATCAAAGGCCTTCTTTATTTGGTCTTAGAATCTATTCTTACACATATATTGAAAAAAATAAATCAGTTAAGTTTTGCAACTGTAAAAAAAAACAAACGGGTAATTGTTCAGAAGAATACAGTGAGGATATTGACACTCAGTCCCTACATTAAATATGTGAAACTTTAGTACATTTATGATTTGGAAAGACCAAGAGATCCAAAAGATGTTCTTGATGCATAACATAAGGATGCAAGAGAAAATTCTCTCCAAGGCCAATCTGTATTAGAGTGGGCTGGCCTGGGGAGAGGGGAGGAAATAAAACAAGGCTGATTTCCACTGGTCTCCCTCCTAGCTCTCAGCCACAACTTTTCTGGTAGTGGCCAGGCTCTACACTGGGTGTTCCTTACCTGGATCTGGGCATTGATCTGTTTCCTTGCCCTCCGCAAGCCATCTACATAATATGCTTTGGAGGCAATTCCCCACTATAGATGTCACCAGCTCCCAGTGAAACAACACAGTCTCATTCTCAGAGACCTCTGCTGACTACTGAAAACCTTCTCTAACTCTGTATCTCTCAGGGATGTAGGGGTAATGCCACATATCTGTTCTGGTCTTTACTTTTCTGGTTCTACTTGACAATCTTAATAGCTCCTCCCAGCAGGGAAGGCCAAGATTATTAACCAAAGCCCAGAGAAGTCTAGGTATCCAAACTTCCCCATTTTGCAGATGAGGAAACTCAGACAGACCTAGAGAGGTTAACTGACACACTAAGGTCACCAAAGCAGAATGAGAACACAGATCGCTGCCCTTAAACACATGCTCCTTCTTTTCTCCTCCCCTGCATTTTCTCCCTTCAATAGCATCTCCTTATTAACATTTCCTACCTCTACACTTTCTTTCAGTTCCCACTGCCATTATACCACTTTGGTGTTCACATTCTTTCTTGTGTTCTCAATACTTTGCCCATGTCGTCCCCACCACTTCCAGAAGCAGGCTCTTCTCCATTCAAAATAAAAAGTTATCATCACTGAAAAGCCAGCGCAAAGCCTTTCCCTTCCACAAACTGTCACAGTACACTGGCCCAAGAATCCTTTCTATCTCTAACACCTAAAGTCTGGACCCTTCTTTGACACTTTGCGTGAACTTCCTTTATTTCTTACACTGTTATCCTTTGTTAAGGGAAATGCTTCTTCCCCACTCAGGGTAAATCTTTCCCCCAGAAAAGGAGCTTAATTATTGATATCTCTCTACCACTTATTCACTTCTCATCAGGGGAAAGTAGCAAAGAATAAACTCATAATTATAGACTCAGTTCCTCTCTTTTCTTCTTGGAAATAAGCTCTTCTACAAAGAGTGGTTCCTCTCTGCTCCCTGGGGAAAGAGGCACTGCATGGCTAAGAGTGTAAGTCTCTCTAATTCTGGACTTCAGTGTCAGGTCACCTACTGGGAGCTATGCTAAACCATGTGCACCTCAGTCTAGCCATTATCTACTAGAAATAAATGTACTCTATTGCCCTATATGCATTATCTTTGGTATGTTTCTCAACTGGTGTGCCTCTCCTCAACTCAGAGAGGAAAGGAGGGAATTCCTCTGGATACCACAGCATTCCATATGGATATTTAAGTCTCACTTTATCATTTAATCACTGCTTTGTATGCTTTGTCTCTTCATTGCTAGTGTGAACTCCTCAGAGGCAAGAACAATGGCGTGTAATTTTTCATATCCCCCAGAGCACTCAGTTCCAAGCTTTGCACATAGCAGGTGCTCAATCCATTTCTATTCAGTGAAATATTTGTTGAAAAACTGTGATACCTCCCAGCAATCAAGTAATTTTTCTTAAAGTGTTTTCACCATAATTCTACCACATATAAAGATCTGTAACCAAGGAAACATCTTTCCCATTGCAGCTAAAACGGGTCCTCTCAGTTTTAAAAAATCTCCTTCCGTAAGTATTATCCTCCTCCTCCATTATTTCTCTGACTCTCTCTGCCTGTAGAAATAAGAAAAAAAATTTTAAAGCACTAATAAGGTCTTGCAGAAGGAGAGCCAGCTAAGGCATGGTAGTTCTGATTACTCTCTCCCTCTCTTTTCATTCATAATCCCTAAGAAGACATGCTTGCTTTCAGACACTATGACGCCTAAAGTTGGCAGAGCTTAGAATTATTATTTTTCTGCCAGCAGACCCCATGTCAGTATGACCTGGATGAGCTTGAGACAACCCTAGAGATTCCCAGTTGCTGTATTTCCTATCTTCTGTCTCATGCTGCTCCAACTCATCTCCCTGGGACTGACTCTTCCTCCTTCTGTGCCCGCTTACCCAGAGCCATACTTCTGTGTCATCCCGCCCTGAGTATGACCTAATGACTGATTTTTCTCTGCCTTGCCCCTTCTGGGAATTTGCTACCACTTCCCCACCGCCCCAGTTCTGTTAGTGACATATTACTGTACTTCACCTAATTTTGCCAAGCCATTCAACCCACGTGTAGAACCTCTGAGTAGTCTCCACTAGGACCTTTTTTTATAAACAGTTTAATTCCCCAGCTTCCATCTGACCTGAGGCATTTCCTCTAATTCATCCTCTTTCCTAACCTCAGTCAACCCATCATCATCATAACAGCCTGAGTCTACCAAATGTAGTCCAAAATATAACATCAGAGTGTGAAAGAGAAAAGGAATTTTTAAGATGTTCTAGTCTGACCTTTCCTCCTCTTCATTTTATAGATGAAGACACCAAGGCACACAGAGGTTAAGTTACTAAAGTGAGCTAAAGGCAAATTCAGGACTAAACCCCACTACACCTGACAACCAAATTTATACTCCAATATTTTTAAAGAAATAGAAAATAACACAACAACTGATATTGATTTACCATTACTGTATAAAAAAGAACTGCCAAAATGATACAGATTTCTCACAAACCAATGCCTCAAATTCAAGGTATTTGCAAACTGAAGATTGATTTTCAGCAGTTTTTGTGAGATGGATATTAAACTATAGCACACAACAAGGCTGAATGGTCTTCTATCCTGTGAGACCAACAATTCAGTCTTTTAATAGTAGACAGTTGCAGTAAGAGAAACTCTAGAAGCCTCCAGGGTCTAATATTCCATTAGGAGTATAAATAGCAGTTATCGATCTTAAAGCAAAAGGATTTCACCATAATATTAAAGGAAGAAATACTCTACAAAATAACATCAAGTAAATTTAATAAAAAATATGACTCTAAACAAAAAAATCCAAATCCTTAAACTTAAACAAATATGTAATGGGTTCATAAAGATAGGACAAATCCTACCTCTACCATAATGAAATCATTTGCATTGATACAAAGAAAAGTCTGTCACCCTCCAAATGCAACTTTTTAGACATATTCTATACCTTGTGATGACAAGTTATAGGATTTATAACTTTACCAGCATGATGTAAACCAAAAAATACCCCTAAGACTAAAATATATTTACACTAAGAACACTGCGTAATTTTGCTGTTAATTTCCCACCATCAAACCAAAAACTGTGCAAAATAGTTTGTCAGTTCAGCTCTGTGCTTTCATCAATAAATGACACTTGAAATCTCCATGTATTTACTAAAATTCTCACAAATTTCACATTGATAAGTAATGTTTCAATTCACAACCCTAACACTTTGCCCTATATGCAAGAGAGCGACAGAGATAGGAGAGAGACATATCCATGAATTTGAGCTCTCAGATTCAAATACAGCCATCTCACTCCTGAAAATAATTGTACCCTGCTCCCTATAAGCTCTCCGTCTTCCTGAAATGGGAGATAATGGCAGCACTGCTGGGAAGTGACTGGGGACTGATGATTTGTCAGCACTCGGGGAATGGCTGAATCACTTAAAAAGAGTACAGCAATTTGTCAGGCCAGTGCTTATAATGCAAAGGGCTCTCTGCATGCTAACACAGAAGCTTGTCACACAAACCCACCCCAACTTTAAACCAATAAGTAGTCTCTCACTTGAGCCACTCACTGAAGAGGGCAAAGGTGGGCCAGGACTCTATAGAAAGTACATTTTTAAGGTGGACTATTTAAAATCTTCTACATTTGCATTTGGGTTGTAAGATTTTGACCTTGCCAGTCACTGCTTCTTCAATAACTGTAGATGGAATGATAATAAAGCCTGGCTCTCTTTTGAGTGTTTGAATAACATTAATATATTTAATCTTCATCTAATTCTTAGATGAGAGAACTGGGAAGAGTTTTCTTAGATGAGA
Source organism: Eschrichtius robustus (assembly GCF_028021215.1). Classification (NCBI taxonomy): domain Eukaryota; kingdom Metazoa; phylum Chordata; class Mammalia; order Artiodactyla; family Eschrichtiidae; genus Eschrichtius; species Eschrichtius robustus. The sequence continues at coordinate 12,934,293 of NC_090838.1, forward strand.
GTCACAGGGAAGCTAAGAAATTTGCCCGAGACAAGTGGCAGAATCTCAATTCCAACTCAGGCAGTCTCACTCCAGAGCTCTTCTCACAAAATGCAATGCAGGTGAATCGATAAGGAAAGACATAAAAGGCTGCCCAGGGAAAATGACATTTCATAACAACCTCCTCAGATTCTCAGGACCTTCCTAAGTGTTTTTCCAACAAAATGTACTCCCTCTTACTCTGTCTTCATATCTGTAAAATGGTGAGACTATCTATTCTGTTTTTATTTCTAGGTAGTTGTAAGATTCAAAGAACATAATCTATTTCTTTTGGAAAAAAATAAAAGAGCACAAGCAAGAACAGATTTATATGATATCATCTATGAATCAACATAGAGTGTAACGCTCAAGAAATGTTAAGTAGAAATAATTTTTAAATTAATAATAATAGGTCTAGAAGAAAAAACACACCACAGCTACCAATGTTCCAGTAAACACAATTCAAATATAAGAAAAATCGGGGCTGCAGATCCAAGTTCTCCCAAAGGATCAGCATTGACATGGTCATGCACTGACACAGAACCCTCAGCAGAGCAAAGCACCAGGAGCCAGTGACAGAGCTGGCCTCAGTTCCCCACTCCCACCCCAAGATGCATGAGTTGGGACATGCCACTTCCCCTGTCTTGTTTTCAGCTTCCTCATATGAAAAGCTTTATCAGCCACAGCTCTTTCTTCTGTATCACATTACCTCATTGAGTGCTGGAGCTCAATGCCACAGCAAATACTTATAGCTCTAGAATTTTGAGCACCCTCCATCTCCTAATCCAGGGGCTCGATTCTGTAAAGTAAAACCTCAGTGACTCCAGAACAAAGCGTAAACAAGAGGTAGGCCATTATTACCCAATCCTATGGGTTCAACTTCTTAGATTTCTCTCATCTCTACTGCTCCCTAATTCACATGTCCACAGCCATGGCCCTGGTTCAGGTCGTCATCTTAATCGGGATTCTGCCAAGAGTACAGAAGACTCATAGCTGATCTCTTTTCCACCAGTCCCTTTAGACCATGCAAAACCTTCCTTGCCTCCAGAGTGATCTTACTAAGAAGTAATTTCAGCACTTCAGTGTCTGTTCTGAAACACAGTGGCACAAATACAAGGTAACGCTGAAGTACCTTCTGAGCTTGGCAATAACATGATCTTCTGAAGTAAAACAAGTAGAATGGTTGTATTATAGATGAGACTGATGATCTCTACTAGATATTAAGGAACAAGATAGATCGTAGTGGGATGATCAGGCAAGATTGGCATTTTGTTTGGGTTGTCCTAAGAGAAGATTCTGAGGCAAGATTTTGGGTACAAGAAGTGTATTTGGGAGGTGTTCCTAAAAAGCATTGTGAGGGATGGATAAGTGACTTATAAATGGGAGGAAAGCCAATAAATGTGCATTAATGAATATATTAAGGCACAAACCCACCGGAGAACTTCTGTGAGAATGTGGAATGTATCTCAGAATTGTCCCACTGAGAGGTAAGGAAGTTGGGATATTAATCCACCAACTCCTGACTCTCATTAGCCAGAGAGTCATTCCCAGGAGTTTAATTCCCCAGAACTCTCCTTCTAGTGAAGGCCTAGCATGGTCCCAGAGATTACCCTCAGATAGGTCTCTCCTATAGCATTTTACCAATAATAACATCATCCATAATTTGTCATTTACTATGCCAGGCACCTTGTTAGACACTGAGTACTTTATGTTTATCACCTCGTTACACAACCAACAAATAAAGGAACTGAGATTTGGATGGATTAATTGATGTTTCAAAGTCACAGAGCTAGTAATCTCAACCCCTTACTAGCTCTATGACCTTGGACATATTGGACTTAAACTCTCCCATTAAGTAGGTGGCCTCAGCTTTCCTCACTATAGAGGGAGGATATTGTGCTTAGAGATCTCTAAAGCCCCTTACAGCTCTGACAGCCTTATGCACTCTGGAATATCCTCGCTGAAATTCATGCCTGCCTTAGGTGTGCAGAATTGAACATCTACTGATGTCCATTAAAATAACCACCACTATAACAGTTAAATTCTGAGCTTTCTCAATCCCCATTGTCCATGATTTTTCCACTAACTAGTCTTTTTTCCATGTGTTAAAGGACATGTCAACTTTTGACAGAAATATTTCCCAAGATTATCTAGTTCCCTTTGTTCTAGTACAGCATTCATATCATGATCACCACTCTCTAACGCTAGAAGGAATCTGGATATGCAATGTAAAGTTTATTCTATCCAATTCAACTTAACATACATTTACTGATTTCCTATTCTATGAGCCAAGCTATATGCCAGACACATTTGGCAGCACAGGGAGAAATAAAGCCTGATTCCTGTCTTCAAGGGATTTATAACATTGTGGTGCAAGAGAAAAGTGATATTTAAAAAGCTATTTCTCATCCATTATCTTTAATCATCATAGTGATCCAATAAGATAATATAGTAAACATCTATGCACTAAAATGGTGACAACTATAGATTATTTTCTCTTTATCGTTTATCCAAATAGAGTTTTATTGATGTTATTTCATGGTTAATACTTCAATTCATAAGTGTATATTTGAAATAAATATTATCAATGATTTGTAGAATTCCAATACTGACTCTAACTTGCAGAATCCTCATATGGATCTTGACCTACGGAGAAAGAACTGCGTCAGGATTTGAAGGACAAAATGAAAGCATTGACATTACCCCCATCCCTAAATATGATTCAAAAGAAAGATTTCATCCCTTGGGGAACCATAGAAATGTCATTTTAAAATGCTTGAAACATGCATGTGGGATGCTTCTTAGCAGATCCCCCATTCAACTCTAGTTTGGCCACTGCAAAACATTGATGAAAATAGAAAATTGGTGATAAATGCCTATTGCAGGTGCTTGCCATATTAGTTTCCTTATTGGAGTTATCTGCTCCTAGTTTGCAGTTATTGATACAGCAAATGCATTTTTATCCATTCTCATAAACAAAAAACACTAAAAGTAGTTTGCTTTCACTTGGTGGGACAAGTCCTAGCTTTAATGTCCTCGGAGTAACAACTCCGAGTTGTCAGCTCCCCAGTTCTGTGCCACAACTTACTTTCCCAGAACCTTTCACAGTCCTGTAGGATATTATACCAATTCAGCCCATTAAAGACATTATATTGCTCTTTGGAAAAATGCCTATTCAGTTCTTCTGCCCATTTTTCCAAAGAGGAAGTGCAGGTGGCCAATAGGCACATGAAAAGATGCTCAACATCACTAATCATCAGAGAAATGCAAATCAAAGCCACAACAAGATATCACCTCTCACCTGTCAGAATGGCTATCATCAAAAAGAACACAAATAAATGCTGGCAAGGATGTGAAGAAAAGGGAACACTTGTACACTGTGGGTGGGAATGTAAATTAGTGCAGCCACTGTGGAAAACAGTATGGAGGTTCCTCAAAAAACTAAAAATAGAACTACCATATGACCCAGCAATTCAACTCCTGGGTATACATCCAAAGAAAAAAAAAGCACTAATTCTAAAAGACCCATGCACCCCAATGTTCATAGCAGCATTACTTACAATACTCAAGATATGGAAGCAAACTAAGTGTCCATCAGTAGATGAATGGATAAAGAAGATGTGGCACATATATACAATGGAATACTACTCAGCCATAAAAAAGAATGAAATTTTGCCATTTGCAGCAACATGGATACACCTGGATGGTATTATGCTTAGTGAAATAAGTCAGACAAGAAAGACAAATGCTGTATGATATCACTTATATGTGGAATCTAAAAAATACAACAAAATAGTGAATATAACAAAAAAGAAGCAGACTCACAGATATAGAGAACAAACTAGTGATTATCAGTGGGGAGACGGAAGGGGAATGGAGGGGCAAGATAGGGAGTAGGGGATTAAGAGATACAAACTATTAGGTATAAAATAAGCTACAAAGATATATCATACAATAGGGGGGATATAGTCAATATTTTATAATAACTATAAATGGAGTATAACCTTTAAAAATTGTGAATCACTATGTTGTACACCTGTAACTTATATAATATTGTACATTGACTATACTTCAATAAAAATTTTTTTAATTAAAGGAAGGAAGGATGACATATTGATGGAACAACGTAGCAAGTTGTTCAAGAAAAATGTGTAGTGTTTGGTGGACATTGTTGGGTAAAAAGGCAAGTTACATCACACATAGGTGTTCTACTTGGATCATTTTACCAAGTAATTTGAAAAGCTGACCACTCTAGTTGGGGCCTAGGGCAACAGAAGATACTCAGACTGGTCCTGACTTCAGAGCAGATAGCTCTGATATATGCCCTTATAACTCAGCGCATCTTTCGGACTATAGTCCCTTCAGTTTTGGAGAATAGCTATATGCTCTACAACAAGTCAGCAATCTTCTTTTGAGAAATAGTTCTCAACTTACTACTGAACTCACAACAGCGAGAACATGAGCCCTCCTCACCCATGAATTTTTGGACATTTCAGCAGGACATTGGATCATCACAGAGTGTGATATTGACTCCAAAATCAGGGGGGAACTACCCTGTTCTCACCTGAATTACACAGAAAAACTAGATTCCTGTTCATTTTCTAGATTTGTGTTTTAAGTGCCGATCTGTCGCTTAGATAAGAAAGCATTAAACTTACTGTTCAGCATTCTGTGGAAAGTACAGGGTACCCTCAACTACATAATGCTATCGCTCTCCTTCTCTCCAACGTGAGCTTCCTGTCCTGCAACTGTGTTTTCTTAGCAGCTGCAATGACTCTGTAAAATCAGCGTTGTCTGCTCACTGGATATGAGAACATTGTTATTAAACACTCTTTGGTGTACTTTTTTAAATCACACACTTTCTTTTTGGAATTAAACTAAAACCAAAACCCCATTTCGTATCATAATGACAATTCCTGTGAAGCCCTAATTAAATATGATGCTGCAGAAGCAGGAGCTAATGATACTTGCTCTTCAATGGCATCAAGTTCAATTCCATTGCAAAGAACTCCCTCCAGAAATTATACCCCCAGCAAGCAGAAATATTTGAACCTGCTAGCATTTGTAGCTAAGTAATATGGTTAAAATAAAATTGTTAAATGGCAAAAGCGGTATCCACCGGCATCTCAATAATCTGCGTTCTAACCATTTGTTTGTTGGTTTGTTTTAAAATCTTGGGATGCTTTAATTATATACACTGCCTAACATAAAGGGGAAAATGTGACCAATTTCACAGCCTGAGGATTCCTAGTGGTGTTATTATTGACATTACTAACAGTGAGACAGGCTGGGACCTGAGACCCTTTGCTGCAGTGCTGCAACGCTTGCACCTGGACACACCTTTCCTGGAGCAACAAAATACAAAGAAATTATATGGGACTAAAAATAACTGCAAGTATTGCAGTTGGGGCAAATTCTGGACAAAAGACCAAAAAACCCAACTGCTACTTTTGAAGAGCCTGGAGCAAAAGCAGCGTACTGCGCATGCCCCCTGCACACAACACCACCTAAGGGGTGGGCAAACCACCTAAGCTACCCCTCCTGCCTGACCACTGGACACACCCCTACCCTCACCCCATGTAAGGAACCAGCTCGACCCCCCAACGCCGCCGGCCTCGGGGAGCGAACAAACAAGGGAACCCGCTGTTTGTTCTACCTCCCCCGCTGCTGCAGCAGGGGCCCCAAAAAGGCCTTGCTTGAATTTCTTGTCTGATCTCTGATCAATTTCTACTGATTAAGGAGGCCAAGAACCCTAGTCAGTAACAATAGCATACAGCATAATTAAGAAAAGTACAGAACGTACAATCCTAGGGGTGAATCCTGGTAACATCCTGACTGTGTAATGCCAAGAAAATTGCTTAATCTCCCTGCGCTTCAGGGTTAGTTTATGTTTTAAATGAGATAGTGTACATTGAATGCCTGCCACAGTACCAGACACCAACCAAACAACACCTGTTGTTAGTGTCCTCTGTGGTCACTCTGCTGGCAAAGATGCCCCCAGAGATGCCCTAAAATAGTTCAGCTTAAACTGGGAATAAGGAAGAGGCTCAGAGTGATGGGAAGAACTAAGACATCATGATGGTGATTAGCACGCACTCCGGCACTTATTTCCCTAGGGAGACCTAAAGCGTTCTTTTGTAGCTGGTGGTCAATCCTACGTAACAAAAAGATGGAGCTATGCTAAGGAGGCTTTAAGCCTTCCAGGAAGGAGGAAATCTGAGCTGCTGAAGCTCAGCTGCCTCAATAACAAGCAAGACAGCTGGTGGGAGAGGAAGTCAGGGAAAGTCAAAGAATAATACACACTGTGAAACTCTGATGTGTGTGTTTACAGCCAAAGTCTGGAGAAGTTTCCAACCTCTACTGTGCTCATTCTAATCACCTGGTTTGACAGAGAAAACCTTTGCCCCAGTGGATTCTATAAAAAGGTTCAGGGAATGAATGTTCTACTGAGGCTGTGTAATGACTTTTCGTCTGGAAGCAATGGTCAGAAAACAAAGTCTACACTAGAATCAAGTCTATTTCCAGGGATAAAATTGGGTGAGCTCCAAAAGCCTCCAAGTGCTTTTCAGGGGAGAAAAAACAGAGTTAGAGGTATTTTTCATCAGCTCAGGTGGAGACAGATACGCACACTGTTTTGCATTCAGCCCCTATTTGTGGAAGTAATGCTATGTGCTTCATCCTTAAGCCTGTGGTGACCACTGTGAACAGCATTTTTCCACTTCCATATAACATAATAAATGGTAACATTTACTGAGCATTTATGATGCTCCAGGCACAAAACTCTTTAAGGAAAAAGGATAGAATGTGTATGTGAATCAGCACAGTCAAGATATAAGAAGCTCCCCCAGAGACTCTGCAGTAACTGTTTTCTCCTGTCACATGTCAGTACACGTGAATATCGTTCAGGTTTTCACGAGGCCAGAAACGAAGGATTCTGCAGTTCCACCATCACAACAGCCTCAAATTATTCAGAGTCTTTCAGATTAGTCTTTCCTGAATGAAGAGTTTGTGCTCTGATACCAAGCCTGAAAACATCCTCCTATCACACTGCCATCATTACCTTGATTTTCCACTCTTTGGCTAGCTGCAGTATTAGTGTCAGCAAGTTCTGTGCATTTTAAAGCTCATGAAGGGATTGTCATTTCACCCTGTGGACTTGCTCCTTCTTGCAATACTGACAGCTGACTTAAGTCCTGTTTATGATTAATGACAACTTGGTAGTGGTTTTACATAGCACATTTCATCTCCGGATTACAAAAGGCTCTGTAAAAATTCTCTCACAGTCCCACCCAGCAGGATGGAAAGATTTAAGAGCCAGGAAGCTTCAGTTGCATGCCCAGTAAACAGTAACGAAAGGAAAAATAGAAATCAAGTTCCTCTGGGTTTAAGCCACTGCATCTATGCGAGGAGCCAGGATGCCTCCCTGTAAAGGAAGAGACATGAAAGCAATGTGTGTAGAAGCTCATTGCACAGATGGGAAGAACTGCAGTAGTGCTGGTTCACAAACTGACCCCCATGCCCAGAAGACAAAGAGAGACTGAAGAAAGAGGCAGACCTCTCCAGACTGCTAGGTGGCAGGCTTTATAAGCAAGGAAACTTACATCTGAAGCTTGTCTCGGGCACCACAAGATAGTAGATCCCTGTATCCATGCACCAGAATCTAAAGTTTATATAGAGGCCTTACCCAGCTTCAGTCACATATACAGTCCAGATGATCTAACCAACACGATGCTCTCTTAAGGCAGCATCCTTGAAATGGCTCTGGGAACTGTGAAGGAGAAACATACATTCCAAGGACAGGGGAGGGGGTAAGAAACATGCAATTGCCCAGGTCCAGCTCCTGGGTCAACGAGAGGTCACATCCTCTCAATTACCTCCTCCAACAAATACTTCTCTTTTCTTTGGGCTCTCAAAATCTATTTGTGGCTTTGAAACAGATCCATTAGTCAGGTGGGACTACTATTATTCTAGTTTTTGATCAAGGATCCTGAGAAAGGCTTGGAGAGTTGTTACTAGTTTGGGGTTTTGTGTTTTATTTATAAGCAGGAAGTTTTGTCACTCTTGTTTCAAGATCAACAATAAACAGGGAGAGAGACTCACTTTGTGTGTTTAAACTGAGCAGAAAGTTCACGACCTGTGTTATAGGCCCACCGAACCCACAATGACTCCCCAATCTCTCCTTCTTTCTCAAACCCCATCAACTTGTTCTCCAAGATGGAGAAGAGGCTCTTGAGGGCTATTTAGGACAACTTCTAACTCAGCCCTTTTAGCAGAAGGAGGCCAAAGAATTCAGTAGAAAAACCTCTGAACTCTTAGAAGACCTGACTTCAAGCCCTGCCTCAGACCTGGCTTTTTACGGGACAGTTTTGTTAATCTTCCAATGGGCTGTCTCCTGGAAGTAGAATGAAAATTCTGTTCTAAGAAAATTAAGGAATATATATATTTTTTAAAGAATCAAGTTGAGTCAGGACGTCGGCCAAAATGGAGGAGTAGGAAGACATTGAGCTCACCTCCTCTCATGGGCACACCAAAATTACAACTGTTTACAGAACAACCATTGATGAAAAAGACCAGAACCTGTCAAAAAAGATCTTCTACAATTAAAGATATAAAGAAGGAACCACAATGAGACAGGTAGGAAGGGCAGAGTCATGGTAAAGTCCCATACCCCCAGGTGGCAACCCACAAATGGAAGAAAAATTACAATTACAGAGGTTCTCCCTAAGGAGTGAGGGGTCTGAGCCCCACATTGGGCTTCCCATCCCAGGAGTCCAGCATTGAGAAGATGAGGCCCCAAAACATTTGGCTTTGAAGGTCAGCAGGACTTACTTTCAGGAGACCCAGGGGACTGTGGGAAATAGAGACTCCACACCTAAAGGGTACACACAAAATCTCACATGTTCCATGACCCAGGTCAGAAGCAGTAATTTGAAAGGAGCCTGGGCCAGACCTACTTGTTGATCTTGGAGACTCTCCCGGAGAAGAAGGAGGCAACTAGAGCTCACCCTGGAGACACAGACATCAGAGGCAGCCATTTTGGGGAGCTTGTTCCACCACATGGACCCTGATGCTGGCAAGGGCCATTTTGGAATCCTCTCTCTAGCTTATTAGCCTCAGGACCCAGCCCCATACCCACCAAACAACCTGTAGGCACCAGTACTAGAACACCTCAGGCCAAGCAACTAACCGGGTGATGACATAGCCCTACCCACCAGCAGACAGACTGCCTTAAGAACCCCTGAGCCCACAGCCACCCTGGACACAGCCCTGCCCACCAGAGGGCCCAAGACCCAGCCCCACATTCCAGTGTGCAAGCACTAGACCTGGGACCCCCATGGCCCTGCATTCAGAGAACTGGGGACCCAGTTCCACCCACCAGTGGGCAGGCACCAGCCCCAGAATCACCAGCAAGCCTGCTAAAGCCTTGGGACCAGCCCCACCCACCAGCAGGTAGACAGCAATCCCAGGATAACCTCATCCCCCCAGCCTGCAGACACATCCCACCCACCTTCAGGCCAGTACCCACTCTAGGACCTGCTGGGCCCTAGCCCATCCACCAGCAGGTCAACACAAGCTTCAGGACACCCTCAGTCATGTGTATCAGGAAACAGTGGTCTGACACCAGCTCTGAGACCCCTGAACCCTGCATCCAGACCCTAGGACCCAGCTCTACCCACCAGTGGGCCAGCACTAGCCACAGGACCTTTCTTCACTCACTGTGGGTGGGCACCACATAGGCAGAACACTCTTTGACATAAATTGCAGCAATATTTTTTTAGATCTGTCTCCTAAGACAAAGGAAACAAAAGCAAAAATAAACGAATGAGACTTAATTAAAGTTAAAAGCTTTTGCACAGCAAAAGGAAACCACAAACAAAACAAAAAGACAACCTACTAAATGGGAAAAAATATTTGCAAATGATATGACCAATAAGGGGTTAATATTCAATATATGTAAACAGCTCATAAAATTCAATATCAAAAAAACAAACAACCCGATTAAGAAATGGGCAGAAGACCTAAATAGACATACAGACCAAAGAAGACATACAGATGGCCAACAGGCACATGTAAAGATGCTCAACATCACTAAACATCAGAGAAATGCAAATCAAAAACACAAAGTGCTATCACCTCACCTACCATAATGGCTATCATCAAAAAGAACATAAATAACAAATGTTGGCCAGTGTGTAGAGAAAAGGGAACCCTTGTACACTGTTGGTGGGACTGTAAATTAGTGCAGCCACTGTGGAAAACATTATAGAGGTTCCTCAAAAAACTAAAAATAGAATTACCATATGACCCAGCAATTCCACTCCTGGGTATATATCCGAAGAAAATGAAAGCACTAATTCGAAAAGACTCATGCACTGCAATGTTCATAGCAGTATTACTTACAATAGCCAAGATATGGAAGCAACCTAAGGGTTTATCGATAGATGAATGGATAAAGAAGATGTGGCATATGTATACAATGGAATACTCAGTCATAAAAAAAGGAAATTTTGCCATTTGAAACATGAATAGACCTGGAGGGTATTATGCTTAGTGAAATAAGTCAGACAGAGAATGACAAATACTGTATGACATCACTTATAGGTGGAATCTAAAAAATAAAACTAGTGAATATAACAAAAAAGATAGAGAACAATTATAGAGGACAAACTAGTGGTTACCAGGGGGAAGAGGAAAGGGGAAGGGAGGGGCAGGATAAGGAGTAGGGGATTAAGAGGTATGAACTATTAGGTATAAAATAAGCTACGAGGATATATCATACAATATAGGGGATATAGCCAATATTTTATAATAACTGTAAATGGGGTATAACCTTTAAAAATTGTGAATTACTACATTGTACGCCTGAAATTTATATGCTATTATAAACCAACTATACCTCAATAAAAATATTTAATTAAATTTTTAAAATATATTAAAAATAAAAAAGAACTATTACACCAAAATTAATTAAATCAGAGAACAAAGTTCCTAAAATTTAGAATATCTAAACATCTCTATAGATATATAGCTATATCTAGATATGTACATAGAGAGATATGATAATTTTGGTGCTATATATTTTTTGGTAGAGAAGGATTATCAGTTGAGCATCAAAATTGAATATAATAAAGTGAAACTGGAAAATGAAAAAAATAGTAAATAAAAATTATACATTTAAAAAAAGAGAGAGAGAGAAAGACAGAGAGAAAGAAGAAGGAAGAAAGGAAAAAAGGAAGAAGGAAGGAAGGGAGGGAGGAAGGGAGGGAGGGAGGGAGGGAATGAAAGAAAGAAAAAGGAAGAAAGAAAGAAAGAATGAAAGAAAGAAAGAAAGAAAGAAAGAAAGAAAGAAAGAAAGAAAGAAAGGAAAAGAAAGAAAGAAAGAAAGAAAGAAAGAAAGAAAGAAAGAAAGAAAGAAAGAAAGAAAGAAAGAAAGAAAGAAAGGAGGAAAGAAAGGAGGAAAGAGAAAGGAAAAATTCGTTCTACTTGAGCTTATCTCCTAGGAGCTATTATGCATATTAGATCACCAGGATAAGAATGTACCAAGCTCTTTCAAGGAAATGGATGGCCACCAGATACAATTTAAAATATATAATAAAGATCAATGGACAAATTTTATTAAGCATATATTATGTACAAAGCAGTGGGTACTGAGAAGAAAATAAAAGTGTGAAACACAGTTCCTGTCATTCTATATTTCATAAGCTTGCCTTAAATAATAGACAAGCACACCCTTAAAAAGTAACTGAAAACCAACCTATGCTGTATAGCATGTGACTAAAAAGAGATTCAAATGCCATAGGAAATATATGAGAAAGAGAGGACATAGAAGGAGCATAGAAGTGGTTTATGGAATTAAAGATGAAAGAGCAGGAAAACAGAAAACCAAGGTAAGAGGGTTACTTAAGCAATGCTGAGGTATTGGGAAAATATAAGGTTCCCTGGGGTCAACTGTAAACCATTTTGCTGGAGATGAAGATTACAAGTATAATAAATAAAATAGAAAATAGAAATGTCAGGTTATGATTCAGGCTGTATTGCACATACACAAAAAAAAACTCAGTGAGAAGAAATAAGGGAAGGAAAACCTCCCATCTATGATACAAATAAATAAATAACCTAAGCAAACACTTATCAATAAATGTTCAAAATCTACTGAACGAAACTATAGAACTTTTGAAGGACATAAAAGTAGACTCGTACAAATGGAAAGACATATCATGTTCTTGATTAGGAAGACAATGCAAAAAAGATTCTAATTCTTACTAAGTTATAAATGCAATGTGATCCCAGTAAAAAAAATGCCATTTTTTCTAAAGCTGGACAAGTTGATTACAAAGTTTATTAATAAAAATAATAGTATGCAATAATAGCTAGAATATCTCTGAAAAGGAAGAGCAATGGGACGGGATAAGAGGTGGCTAGCCCTAACATATAGTAAAACATAAAGTCTATTAAGAGTAAAACAATGTGCTCTTGCTACATGGATTGAAAGACATATTAATAAAACAGAATTAAATATCTAGAAATAGGACCAGTGGATATTTAGTATTTTAGTATATTTAACAAGCAAATCAGTGGAGGAAAGAAAAATGTTTAATATGCCATGTTGTGGTAACTGGCTATTCATATTACTAAAAAATAGATTAAACTGGATTGTTCCTCACACTACAAACCAGGACAATTACCAGTGGATCAGGCATTTAAATGTAAAAATTGAAAGCATACAAATATTAGGAAAAAAGCATTGGTAAATTCTCTATAGTCTGGAAGAAGACAAATTTCAATAAGATGCAAAAAAAAAGAGAGATTAATAAATTTGATAAACATTTTTTAAATTATGGCAAAAATAACTCATAAGCAAAGTGGAAAAGACAAATGAAAAACATAAATATTTGCAACATACATGACAGGTAAGGATTCGTATTCCTAAAATAGAAAGACAATAAATAGGTAATCATCTAATATACAGAAGAAAAACTCCAATAACCCTATTGAAAAATGAGCAAGAGACATGAATATAGATTTAACAGAAAAAGAAATGCAAATGACCCTTTAACATGGAAATATGCTCAAGATCATTCAAAATAAGAGAGCTGCAGAGCAAAATTACAAAGATACCATTTTCACCTATCAGACTGTCAAAAGTTCAAAAGTTTAACAATATATTCTTCTTGGTAAGGATTTGGAGATATAATTTCATACACTGCTGATGTGAATGCCAAATGGAACAATCACTAGGTAACAGAATTAAGCAATCTTGCTGATTCTAAATCTGGAGCAATAAATGTTTTGAAAAATCAAGGAAGTTATCAAAGTCTGCTGGAGTTGTATCAAGAGAACTCAAAGCCAACTTCAAGGAACTCTCAGCTAACTAAAGATAGGATAATTTGAGCAGCACAATCAATTAATGTCTTCATGAGATTTAAAATCATCATATATGTTTTAAATAATTCTCAAAATTAAAAACCAGCTTATTAGTTACCACTGGAGGATATTAGAAGATTCAACACATAATTCTGAAAAATGTTAGCTAAATTCAGAGAACCCAGCATTTGTCCTGCCTTTCATGTATGAACTCTACCTCAGGGTAACTAAATAGTTGATGATGGAAAGTTTCTCTTTAAAGTATTACAGTTAATTATTAAAGAACAACACCACTTTGCAACCTGTAATGAAACGATGGAAGCAAAGATCATCAATGGCTCTGAAGCCATTAGGTGAAAAGCTGATCGGGAACTTTATGACTGGGTCAAGTTGAGCCCTGAGCCCACTGATTAATCTTAACATCACAAAAAGAAAGAAATCAACTATTACATTCCACCTGAGGTTACGAAACATGAAGTTCTCACAACTATGAGGTATTTGTGCCAAAAATTTGAAGCTAAATCTGATTACACCTCCAACTTGAATTATTAAGTTGAAACATAAAATGGCCAATACTTGACCATTTTGAGCTACAAAAATACAATTACATTCGGTTCAATCGAATAGAGAGGGCGGAGAAGCATGTTAAGTTAAATTTAATAGTGAAGCAATTGGCAAAATCTAGATAGTTCAAATCACTCCGTTTCCTCAACAACAAAACAACAACAACAAATTTATAAGGAAATTCCAAAAGGAGGGGGGAGAGTACTTATAGACTAAAAAAGAACTGAGATTTATTGATGAAGCAGAAAGTGTGGCTCTTATTAGGATTCTGAGTCAAATAATCCAACTATGAAAAGAAAATGAAACTAAGAAAATTTTAAAACTGAGTATTTGATGATAAAGAATTACTGCTAATTTTTTGGTACTTTAATGACATTGTGGTTATTTTTTAAGTACTTATGTTTTAGAGATATATGCTAGAGTGTATTACAGATGAAATTTAATTAGTCTGGGATTTGCTTTAACGTAATCTAAAGAGTGGCTATGAGAAAGAAGAGATACGAGCATAGATGAACAAGGTTGACAATACGTCGTAATTATGGAAGATGAGTGCTGGGCACACGGACATTCATTAAACTATTCTCTATCCTTTTGTATATATGTATGACTTTTCCCATCATTTAAAAAACTGGGGAAAGTATTTTTAGACTAATCATTGGAGGGTCATTGAAAGTCTCTCATCAGGGAAGAAGAGATTCATCAAATTACAAAAAAAAAATGACACACTCACTCTTGTCTTGCATTTTTCTATGGTACACATAGGAGCCCAATATAACTGCAATTCCTTTCAACCTGACTGTTTGAAGCCCAAAGCAAAGGTACCTCCAGAACAAGTGGGTGGCAGACACACTTGCCTTACAGCTATTTTTTTTTCAAGAGAGAAATGAAAGAAAAAAGTCAACATGCAGGTCAGATCTTTGTGATTCTCTAATGCTCCAACAGATCAGCTAAAAAAAGTTTCCCCAAATAAATTGATGTTGTATAACGCAAAGACAGGAAAGGCTGTGCAAAGTTGTACATGTTTTTAACAAAACTTTAGAAGTGAACCAATTTAAACTACCTGAGCAGAAAGTTAAAATGATATATTACTTTTTTCTCTCTAAAATAAACAGTTCTATATTTTCACATACTCTTAGTAATCCAAGACACATTAACATATTCTCTGTACAAACTTGTTTATGCTGTTCCTTTTCTTAAGAAAGATTTCTTCCAAAGATATAAGCATAAACTTAAGTTTATACCTTGGTGTATTTTCTATTTCTTTTAGATTTCATACATGGCATCCAAGTATTTTCAAGATTTGATTCCTGCCATCCTTGGAAATAGCAGCTTCATTTTCTGTTTTACCCCTACCACACGTCCCTTCACTGTGGTGGACAAACCCAAAAGTGGCCTTAAAGGATTTCTGCCCCCTGATGTGCAAACTATTGTGTGATCCCCTTCACTTGACCTGTGACTTGCTTCTACTCAATATAATGTAGCAGAGGTGATTGACTAGGTTACACTGTATTACAAAGTGGTGAGATTCATCACTCCCATGATCAGGTTATGAAATATATATGACTGTGTCCTGTTAGCATGCACCAGAAAGGCTTTCTTGCTGGCCTAGAAGAAGCAAGTTGCTATGATGTGATTGGAGAATGCCACATGGGAGGGCCTTTAGGTTTTGAGGGCCTTGATCCTATGATATATAAGGAGATAAATTTTGCTAACAACTATGTGAACTTGGAAGAGGATCCTGAGCTCCAGAAAGGAATGTAGCCCAACTAACACCTTGATTACAGCTTTGTGGGATACTGAGCAGAGGACTCAGGTTAGCCATGCCCGCACTGCCGATCCATGGGAACTGTGAGGCGATAAAGGCCTGTTGTATTAAGCTGCCAAGTTTGTGGTTGTCTGTTAGGCAGCAATAGAAGATAATATACTTGTGAGCACACCTCCTGGACCCCATCCCATGTTCAAATGGGTTTTTCTGTTTGGAATGACCTCTCTCCTTTATTTACTTCTTATATGTTTTTGCAAATACATATAGCATCCTTTAAGATCTTGTTTAAACCATCTTCTCTGGTAAGTTTCTCCAACTCTTGCTTCTAATCATGCTCCCACCATCAGCCTTTATGTATCTGCAGTTGCCTTAAACATACATCTATTGTTGTAAATATCACCTTACTCATGGCCTGCATACTGCACCAGACACTGTTTTTCATTCATTTATTCAACAAACATTTATTTCCTGTAAACAATATTCTAAGTAGTATGCTAAGTGCTGGGGAGACAGATTTGAAAAAGTCTTTTCTCAAAAGACAGAGACCAATTTTTATTCATTTTTATGTCTCCTGATGGCTGCCTGTGGAACATAAAAAAATGGGGGCTCTAAGTGAATTTGCCAAAACATCAATTTTCCAAGGATAGTTTGCTAAATGACCAATTCAATTCATCAAAATCTTCCAAGCACCTTAAACTGGTTTCTCACAGCCATTTCACTTTGGGAGGCAGAGACAGGTTCAGAGTTTAAGCGTGCAAAACTGAGAATTGTATTTAAAGAAAAGCACCCTTGAATTCTGAGAAACCTTTGCATTCTCCAATATGAATCCTGTGAAATAGAGATATTCAGCCAAGTGGAACTCTGTGGGGAAAAGACTCTAGCAAAAATGAGTAATTTGATCATCTGGTGAATTAACTGCAGTAAATTGGATTGCAGATTATTATTCTTATCTCTTTGGTAGAAACAATAAGAGCAACGGTGAGTTTAAGGAAGACAAGATCCACATGGGCAAGAGTACTTGGAGAGACCTTCTGGAAGATTTAGTTCATAAGCTGAGCTTTGAAAGAGGAGAAGAATCTAAGTGAATGGAGAAGAACTTTGGGAAAAGCTAATTATTTACAAAGACGGTGAGGCTACATTTTCATCAGAGGAATTAGGTTCAAATTTAATTCATTAACTATTGGAAATATTATAAATTAATTATTTTATTAATTTATTCATAGGACATCAAAAAAAAAGAAAAACAGAGGACTTTCCTGGTGGCACAGTGGTTAAGGATCTGCCTGCCAATGCAGGGGACACGGGTTTAAGCCCTGGTCCAGGAAGATCCCACATGCCGTGGACCCACTAAGCCCGTGCGCCACAACTACTGAGCCTGCGCTCTAGAGCCCGTGAGCCACAACTACTGAAACCCACATGCCTAGAGCCCATGCTCCGCAACAAGAGAAGCCACCGCGATGAGAAGCCCGTGCACCGCAACGAAGAGTAGCCCCCGCTCACCGCAACTAGAGAAAGCCCAAGCGCAGCAACGAAGACCCAATGCAGCCAAAAATAAATAAATAAATTTATTTAAAAAAAAAAAAAAACAGACATTCACAAAGAGACCTAAGAATCAGAATGTTGAATGAAAGACAAAATGCTGACCTTGAGGATAATTGCATTGCTCTTACAATCAATTTTGGAGGACTTAGACACTGGGGAATCATTTATTCTTTATAAGCCCATGTTTATATTAAAAATAAAAACAAATGCAATGATATTCTCCTTAACAACAACAATAAGAAAAGTACGAATACACCCTCCTTGCTTGTTGTTTGGTCGTACCCATGTCCTACATGTGTCTCTCATGCGAGTATTACTAGTTGTTTTTATTGCTTCTTGATCTCATGTCTATCATCAGATCCTTGTTGCTTCACAAAATGAGTTCAAACTATTTCTTTTTTGCTTTTATTTTGTGTTTTATATTTTGGGGAGTTGTGAAATTTGGAACTATGTCTTCTTTCAATGATTGGTAGAACACTTTGACATAACCATTTTGGCCTGGTGTTTTCATATTGTTATAGGAATATTCAGGTTTTCAATTTCTTCCTAGGTAATTTAAATTTTTCTAGGATTTTTTTAATTCCACCTAAGCTTAAATATATTGGCATAAAATTGCTCATAATATCCTTACATTATTTGTTTAATTTCTATAGCATATACAGTTATGTCCACTTTTTACTCCTAATAATATTTATTTGTATCAATACCTTCTCTCTCTTTTTATTGATCAATCTTGCCAATTTTGTTTGTCAATTTTATTTTTGTCCAAAATATGACTTTTGTCTTTATTGATTCTCTCTACTGTATCTTCATGTTCAATTTTAATTGATTTTACCTCAGTATTACCAGTTCCTTTAATCTACTTTCTTTGCATTTATTCTGTTTTCCCAACTTTTGAATTTGAATGCTTAGCTCATAATGTTTGATTCTTTAATGTATGAGTCACTTCAAAGTCTATTTTTTTCTTTTCTGGATGCATTTTTCCTAATATGTTTTTAGTTACTGGTTTCTAATATAGTATGATTTGTTTGAAATTTATTGAATCATGCTTTATGGCCTAGTACGTGGTCAGTTTTCCTAAATACCTCAGATGTACTTGAAGAAGTTTCCAATTATTAGGTGCAATCTTCCATATATGTTCATTAGAACAAGATTATTATTTGTAATTTTGTGTCTCCTTACTGATATATTTTTGTCTGAGTTCATATACTGAGAGAAATATTATAACCTCCCTGTATCACAATAGATAAATCAATTTCTCCCTTGAATTCTGTCAAGTTTTGTTTATGCCTTCTTAAAGGAAACAAGTTTAGAATTATACCTACCCGAGGAGTTGAACCATTTACTGCTAGTGATGTTTTTTGCCTCAAAGTCTTCTGGTGTTAATATAGCTAACCCAGTAAATTTTGGGTTTGTTTTCATCTTTTATATGTTTTCCATTCTTTTACTGTTTATTTTTCTGTATCTTTATGTTTTAGGTATGATACTTGTAAAAACATATAGCCTCATTTTGTGTTAGTTTTCCAATCTGACAAGTTTTGCCTTTCATATAGAGAAATTAGATCATTTTCATTGATTTGAATTACTGATGTATTTGAATGTATTTGGATACATATGTATTTAAAAATAAAATACTATTGTATTTTGTGTTATTTCTACCAGTTTTATTTCCCTTTTTTTGTGTTAATAGTCTTTCTAAAACATTTTAACATGTACATTTAATGAAGACAAATGTTAATAAATAAATTTACCCTGCTCCAAACAAGACAAGGATGTGAGCAAGTTTGATACCTGCTGTAGAAGCTATAGAAGGGCACCTCTCAGACCACTGATTGCGAGGAACACAATGGCCTGAAGATCCCAGCTTCCATACTCAAAAATCCATTACTGCATGTGCACAGGCCATGGTGACCAGGTGTGGTAAGGATACCAAGGCAGGTAGGTCTATTTCTGGATGAGGTAGGACTCTTCTGAAGAAAGATTTTGCTATTTGGCACAAGGAGTCAGCACTAACCTTTTCAAACTTCTTAAAAACTGCATACAACCTAAGATTATTTTCATCTAGCTCTTCCTTTACAAGGGTCAAAACATCATTATGGTCTCATTGTGGTCTTATTAGGCTCTCCCAGCCTGATCCCACTTCCCATTTTTCCTCATGGACATTTCCCCTAATAAATCACTTGCATATCTAATCTTTTGGAATTTGCTTCTCAAATATCCCAGACTAACAAAAGTGGTACCAGAGGTGGTCTAAGAAAACAACTGGTATGATGAGAATTTGGGGCTGGTTCCACTACCATCAATTAGGTAAACATGACAGCATCCTGGTTGGCAGGTGGGACACAGACTATCACGGGCACAAGGTGGTAAAAAACCCTAGCTCAGTATTTAGTAGACTCAGCATTGAATTAGTATAAAAGCTCCTATACTGGTCTTGCAATCACACGCTAGCAGCTTTACTTTTGCTTTGTCAATACTATTCCACTTTTTCCTTGTAACTCAGTATTTTCTTTCTCTTTGCCTGGGCTCTTGCCTTGATAGTCTGCCATAATCCTATTTTTTTTCTAACACTGAGTCCCCTATTTAGCTCTAGAAAATCTGCTCACAATCCCTGATGATATGGTTTCCATTTACTGAGAAGCCTACCTACCATATGTCTGGTGTTATGTTATCGCACTCCTCACATCTCTGCCAGTAGTTATTTTACCTCATCTACAGCTGAGACTCAGAAATATTCAGTGAATGGAGCGAGGCTGTAGTTTTACCTATGTTCCCATTTGTCTATGCTCATTTGCAAAGGAGATGAGGAAACTTCAGGGGAAAATCTTGAACCCTGAGTAGTATGGACACATACAAGGTGTGTCCAACAGACAGAGGCCAGTGTTGCCAGACAAATTTGCAGAGGAGGTTATAAAGCCACGGAAAGAAAATTCACCAGAAGGAAAGAATGAATGTGTCGCAGTAAATTCGACTCATAAACAATGCATAAGGATCAGAAGGAAGAGGTATACAAGAAAGAGCATGACAGCTGTTACCCAGCCTAGTCCTTTTGGAGACACACTGGAAGTGTGCTCCCTGGAGAGCAGTGGAATTATAGATGTTCAATGAAAGAGCTGTCACAGTATTTGCTGAGGAATTTGGGAACAAGGCAATCCTGCTCTGGGAATTCTACCCACTCCACCGCACCCAGCCAAGCAGTAAATAAATAATACAGAAGGAAGGGGTAGTGTCTCATTTTGTAAAAAGCATGGGAAAGGGGGGAAGGGAGTTGGGAATGAGCACAGAAGGGGGAGGAGCAGCAGGGGAGTTTTCAGGGGCCAGCACCAGCACGTTGCCAGGGAACTGCACCTGGTGGCAGTGGCAGAACCACCTCTGTCTGGGCAGCAAGGATGTATCAGAAGCAGAATTCCCACTAGAGTGGTACCAGGCAGTAAAGGTTGGGAAAACGTTCATTCATTTATTCAACAAATATTTATTGAAGAGCTACTGCTTGCCAGGCATTGTGCAAGATCCTTCTGTTGACTGGCAATGAGACAACAGAGGTGTCTGAGGCTAAAACAAATAGAATGAAAAAAAAGGAGGTGTCTCACTAAAATCAGTAGTACTTTGGCCCCCAAAAGCCCTTTTGGAAAATCTCACTTTACCAAGCTTCCTTCTTTGTAAATGTTCCAATCATATCTTGATCCATTTATCTAACAAGTTGTCCTTTTCTTATTGGATTATCAGAGACTTTTATTTGAACGGATAGTAATATTTTATTGATTATATGGATCAAAAATATCCTCTCCTTGTCTGTTATTTGCCTTTTACATTTATTTATGGCAGAAGCAGGCATTCACTGTTTTGTGATCTAATAACTTTATACATGTCTTTGTTACAGAGCTAACCTCCTTGCCCACAGCATTTCTCCTTTAAGGCTATGGAAACAAGGCTAGACTTGGAATTGGGATATCTGGGTTATGACAAAAGTCTTCTAACATTAATAGTATGTGACTTCGGGTAAGTTTCTTAAGACTAACATTAAATCCTAAAACATCAGACACTCTGCTGGGTTTCTTATATATGGTATGTGATTTAACCTTTACAACTATTTGCCTATTTTTCAGATGAGGAAATAGTCTCAGAGAAATAAAGTGACTTACCCAGTGATACATAACTACTTAATGACATCCTTGGGAATCAAATTCAAGTATGACTCCTGAATCTATGTTGCTCTCTTCTCTTAATGTGTGTTTCAGGATTCTCATGTGAAAAATCACACACACTCAAAAAAAAAGGAGTAAATGGAACTATGATCCCTAAATCCCTCACTGCTCTGAGAGTCCATGATTCAAAGCATCTGTTGGAAACCAATAACTATGAGACACTCTGGAAAGGGACTACTGATTCTAAATCTGCTGGTCCTGTAGAGGAAGACAATTAACAGCAAATGACAATGGAGTGACTGATATCTTGATTTTAAAAACCATGCAACATTGACTTTGAACAGGATTACCCCGTAAAGATAGAATAAACTTTTTTTCTGACAAGCTTTGCAATTGCACTATGAAAAGTACTTGATGTATAGCAGCTATATATTATTGAAAATCACTATTCACTAAGAACTTTACCTATACCATCTCCTTTAATTTTCAAGAGAACCTCATGTGGTATTTTACTCTCCATTTTATAGATAAGCAAACTGAGACATAGCGGGGTTATATGACCCCACACTAGTAACACCCAAGCCTCTCTCCAAACCACCACCCAACACCATGCAGCCCTGGACTTCCCCTTGTTAGAAATCTACAGCCAGTATCAAATCTTTGCCAAGTGAGGTTCTCTTCTTATAGCAACTTAGTCTTTTATGATTGTCATCGTTGAAGAATCTCATTAGATCTTCAATATTAAGGGAGTCTTCTAAGTTAGCAAAGTGAAAGAAAGCATATCAGAGAGAATTATAGGTCTTTCACAGAATTAAAAGTCTATAAATAGACTTACTAAACACTTAAGGAAAACTTTAAAAGTATTTTTATTGCTGACTTTTCAAAAAGGAACCTATGTTGAAAATTTAAGGCTGACATTTACTTGTTGAGCAGCTAAAATTCTCTTTTTCCTTTAAAGGGTCGGCTGAAAAATTTGTGTTTCCTACTTCTCTATTGAAGTTCCCAAACCTCACTTAATATGAATTCCTGTGAAAATTAGAGTTACATGTTCCATAACATGGTGGCATTTAAAACTCCCTCATAAAGGACTTATCTCTCCTAGGGCTTGTGAGCTAATGAAATGTAGAGTGGCTGCAGAAAGCTTCATGGAAAGCATACATTCCAAGGAATAGAAGGTGAAGAGGAAAACAATGCATCAAGTTTGTGTGCAGTGTAAATTCCAGAAGAGATTCTAATTACGACTTCTAAAGTTAGGCTTGCAGTATGCTTTCAGAGCCAGGAAGACTGTGGGTGTAATGCGATGGCTAGCTTGTATTGTTTATACCCCTCATACTTTATTATTGCATAGGAACACTTACCTACACCAAGGTGACCAGATGATAGTCTAGGTAAGTACGATTGCTCTTGAACATCCCTCCAAATAAAGTCTAGATCAAAAAGTGTAGCAACCACTGTCCTGTGTTTTGCTGCTTATTGCTCAAGTGTATTTGGAACTTTCATTAAGCTATTTTGGAAACTGTCAGAGAATCATCCTGATTTTACCTTATGAACCACAGTCACAGAACTTCTGAGAAGCTTTTGATCCCCTATGACATTTGGTTTTGTGTTACTTTTCCTAATTCTACCTTTAAAAAAAAAAGGTCTGTTGTGGTTCCCTCAAATGCCAAAAGGAGGAAAAACACTTATGGTGATGTTGCATAACATTTACCTTCTAAATACCAAGCTTAGCATATACACAGGGCGATAGGGCATAAAGTATCTTCCTATTATATGTGTGTGTGTTTTATATTCTTTTATAAAATGTCATGGGGTGATTTTAAATGCACATTCAAGTACTATTTCCCAAGAAAATGTAAAATTCTAAATATAGAAAAGTTGAGCCCTGAACAGAATTAATCTCCCTGAAATCAAATACCTTTTAAAATACAAAAAGACTAACCCTCCGAGTCATCACTGACTCCTCTTTCTCCTCCATCATATCCAATATCCACTCCATCACTGGATCAGGTTGATTTCACCTCAGAAATATCTGGTGGGCACACACACTCTCTCTCTCTCTCTCTCATCTTTCATTAGGACTATTTCAACAGCTTCCTTACTAGTCTTCTACCCATCTGTTTCAACCACTTTAGTCCATTCTCTCTGTAGTACTACCAGAGTAGTCTTAAAACTGATGAGTTTGTATCCCTGATTGATAACATTTCCTAGTTCCATATTGCCTATATGATTAAAAACAATACAAAAGTCTTAGTGCAGTGTCTCACAAAGTGTGATTCTCAGAACAACTGTATCAGAATCTTCTAAAGTCCTTACTGAAAAAAAAAAAATGCAGATCCCTGGACCCAGCCCAAGACTACTAAATCAGAATCCTTGGGTCTGAGTTCAGTAATCTAAATTTTAACTCAGAAAGAATAAGCCTCCTGGAGAGAAGAGAAAGCATAAAATATTTTAGAAGTTTTGGAAAATTTCAGTATCTGGTAATATTATGAATGAGAACTCCTAAAAATCATGACTAAAAAAATTCCTAAAAGTACTAGATAAAGGAATGAGACAATATGTAAAATATTAGAGAAAATCCATCAAGTCTAGAAAAGAAAAGGAGTAACATGGATCCAAAGATGTGAAACAGAGTAGGAAATTTGATCGCAAAGTTTCCATAAAGTCAGACCCAAGTCTCAGGAAAAAGGGGAATTGAAAAAATATATATAGCAAACTCAGAAGTAGATAGCAAAATTCCTTTTCTGTCTTAGCCTTGGTTCTGAGAAGAAAGAAATAAAATCATTTTCCCTGAGTATTCATAACCACTACCTGGTTCCTTATGTGAGTTGATGTCTTAAATTCACACTATTTTCTTGGAGAAAAATATAAAGGCAAACTATTTTATTTTATAGTAGATCAAAATCTTCAGCATCCCCAAAGGCAAATCTCTTTCAGATAAACATGGAGTCAGTTCAAGCAACAAAGAAGTCACATAAATAAATTTCCAAATATGAACTACCAATGAAAAGCTATAAAACACATAAGGGGACAAAGAATTATGGTGAGAGTCATCATTTACAAAAAAACAGAACGCAGTTCAGAAAGACTTTAAACGTATATGCTAAGAGATATAGAATGTAAAATAAATGTTTACAACTGGCAAAAAGATTACGGTCTATAAATATTATTTCCCACTAAAAGGAACAGTGGTTACTTGGAGAATTGGCTGAGCCAGATCTGGAAAATAAAGTATAAATGTTGATCTTGGAACACCTTGTCCTATCAGAGAGCAATGAAGCTATTACAGGCTAATACAGCCATGTCAAAAAGACTCAGGGAACAACTGAAGAGGCCCCAACTGAAGAGGCATACAACTGGCCAACAACTCCCAAATTTATATCACCAGCTCAAAGTGCTCTCTTAAACTTCAGACTCATATATAAAACTATCTATTCAGTATATCCACTTGAAAAAATCTCATATACATCTCAAACTTAGCATGTCCAAAACAAACTCTTGAATCTTTCCCCAAAATCTGTCTCATCCACAGTCATCCCTACAAAAATTATTGCATAAAACCTTCAAATTACTCAAGCCAAAAACCTTGGCGTTACCTTGACTTTTCCCTTCTCATTTCTTATGCAAATTCTTTTTTTGTTTTAATAAGTTATTCACAAAAGGAAAACCAGAATCAACTGACGACTCACCACTTACACTGCTACAGTGAACCAAGCCACTATCATCTCCTACCAGGATTATAGCAACCCTTGTCCATTGTAATCTATTAAGCCCAATATCAAAGAAAATAAAAGCCAATGTTCTTACAATGACCTAAAAGATCTTACCCATTCTGCTCCCTCTTACCTTTCTGGTTTATTCTACTTCTCTTTCCCTCATTTACTCTGCTCCAGCCATGTTGGCCTCCTCGCTTTTCCTTGAACACACCGTAGGGCCTTTCAACTGACTATTTCCTTAGCCAGGAATCTTATTCCCCCAGTTATCCCCTGGTTAATGTGCTACCTCTTTCAAGTCTTTGTTTAAAAGTCAGTGAGGCCTACTGGAACCCCCTCCAACTTCCAATCTCTGTGTTCTATTTTTTTCTCATAATACTTATTATCTTTAAACATACTCTAATTTACTTTGTGTGTTGTTGTTGTTTTATATAAATTTATTTATTTTTATTTATTTATTTTTAGCTGCGTTGGGTCTTCCTTGCTGCTCTCGGGCTTTCTCTAATTGCGGCGAGTGGGAGCTACTCTTTGTTGAGGTGCGCGGGCTTCTCATTGTGGTGGCTTCTCTTATTGCAGAGCATGGGCTCTAGGCAAATGGGCTTCAGTAGTTGCACCACGTGGGCTCAGTAGCTGTGGCTTGCAGGCTCTAGAGCACAGGCTCAGTAGTTGTGGCGCACGGGCTTAGTTGCTCCACGGCATGTGGGATCTTCCCGGACCAGGGCTCGAACACATGTCCCCTGCATTGGCAGGCGGATTCTCAACCACTGCGCCACCAGGGAAGCCCTGTGTGCTGTTTATTGTCTGTCTTCCTCTATTGGAGAAATTCAATAAAGTCAGGGATTTTGTTTTGTTCTGTTTTGTTTCGTTTTGTTTTCCAAAGTACTCCAGTATTTAGTAAATGTTTATTGAATTAATCAGTGAATCAATGAACATATAAATAAGAACTTCTATTCATCAAAAAACATCATAAAAGGTAAAAAATTGGCCACAAAATATGAGAAAATATTTACAACACAAGTAATTAGGAAGGATTAATATCATAAATAATATTTTGAAATAAATACTATGAATAAATAAGAAAAAGATAAATATCCTAATAGGAAAATTTGCACAAAATAAAAAAAAAAAAGAATAGGCATTTTCTAAACAGGAAATGTGAATGTCAATAAATAATGAAAAGGTGTTTAGCCTCATTAGTGATCAAGGAAATGCAAATTAAAGCCATAATAAGATATTACATATCTACCAATTGGTAAAAGTAAAGTTTTCTGGCATTAACACAACAAGACACCTTTATTTCCTTTCTCATTTAGGAAATTCCAAAGTTTTAGGAGCTGTGTGCCAGAAATGGGGATGAAAACCAAGTATATATTTCTTATTATAAATCCCAATATCACAGGTGTTTGTACTATTTGTTATGCTTTAGAATTTACATTGCATATATTTATTTTAAATATATATATATATATATATATATATATATATATATATATATATATATATATATCTCATTACTTAGTATTGATTAAAAGTGAATAATAGATCAGAAGTTTGCCCAGAAAAGAAACCATCTCCTTGAAGCTAATAATGCTTTGTTAATTCAGGTTCTGTGCTGAAAATTGCTTTACTCTCTGTTGATAACAAAGCTGTCTGATACAGAATATTTAAGACCCAATGATCTACATGAAAAGAAACCTTAGTTAAGGCAAATATTTAGAGTGAGATTAAATTCAAGCACGTTTACCATAGGTTATAGATATTTTCTGTTGCATTTTACTGATAGTCAAAATAAAAGATGATTCCCTAGATATCAAAGTGTGTTTAGACAAAGGCTGTATTTACCCATCTGGTACATAACTTTCAACCCCAAGGCTTGTGCTATCACCAAAAATTTGTAAATATATTTTAGAGAATTGCATGAGTCATAAGGCATGTTTATTATAAGGAAGCACTGTTAGTTTATGAAATATCCTGGTTACTTACTTTGTCAATTATCTCACCATTTTTTTCTCTCCTCTTCTGGACAGAAAAAAATCGTAATTTAGTGGACTAATCATCAAATAGAATTGACTCTGGCTATTTCTAATTCAACCAAAATACAAAATTCTGTTTTCTCCACATTTGAGGTGACCTTTAAATACATTTAGTTTGATAATGATTACTTTAGCGTAAGAAACAAGATTCTTCTTGTCCTGAACCCTATCACCCCCACTATATGCCTTCATGCACCCTTCATTCTAGTTTATGATTTCTGTTATAGACCCCCTGTCTCTAGGCCCAAAGTCATCCATCACCCCCAACTCGGCATATGAAGCTCTTAACCATTCACCCTCTGTCTTTACTTACCAATCCCTGACTCAATCCACACATTTAACTTTCACTGTTTCTCAAATCTAACAAGTCTGCTATAGCCTGAATGTTTGCATCCCCCCAAATTTATGTGTTGAATCTAGTCCCCAGTGGAATGATGTTTGGAGATGGGGACTTTGGGCGGTTATTAAATCATGATGACAAAGCCCTCATGAATGGAATTAGTACCCTTATAAAAAAGTTCTAGAGAGCTTTCTTGCACCTTCCATCATGTGAGGACACAGAGAGAAGATGACCATCCATGAACCAGAAAGTGGGACTTCATCAGACACTGAATTTGCTGGTACCCTGTTCCTGGGCTTCCCAGCCTCCAGAATTGTGAAAAATAAATGTATGTTGTGGGGGCTTCCCTGGTGGCGCAGTGGTTGGGAGTCTGCCTGCCAATGCAGGGGACACGGGTTCGAGCCCTGGTCTGGGAGGATCCCACATGCCGCGGAGCAACCGGGTCCGTGAGCCACAGTTGCTGAGCCTGCGCGTCTGGAGCCTGTGCTCCGCAACAAGAGAGGCCGCGTTAGTGAGAGGCCCGCGCACCGCGATGAAGAGTGGCCCCCGCTTGCCGCAACTAGAGAAAGCCCTTGCACAGAGGCGAGGGCCCAACACAGCCAAAAAAAAAAAAAAAAAGTATGTTGTTTATAAACCACTCAGTCTGTGGTATTTTGTTATAGAAGTCTGAAGGGACTAAAATACAGTTCATTCATATAAGCAGAATTTTGCACACTTGATCCTTCTGACTGAAAAGCCCTACTCATCTCTGAAGACCCTCCTCAAATCACATACCTTCCATGAAGCCTTCCTACTCCTTTACCTAACAAAGCAAGTTGTTCTTTTCTTTAAGTCTTCATTGCATTTTGTATAAGCTTTGATTAACAGTGTAATTATTTGCTTAAGTATCTAACTTTCCAAGTGCCCTGGGAGAATACTGTCTTCAAATCCAGGCAAGCAGAGCCCCTGCCTTGGCCCTGTACCGCTGCAGGACCCTCCTCTTTTACAATACCTTCTTGGAAACTTCCTAAATCTTTCTTCAGTGCATGGGATTAGGCAGAGTGGGCAGTGCTCTCAGAGCCTGACATCCTGAGCCCAGAGCTGAACTCACATGGGCTGGGTCCTATCTCGCATTTGGAGGGCCTTCTGATTTCTAAATGCCAGCATGACATTGATCAGATGCCCCAAGATTTGAACTTTCCAATCTTGGTTCTTTCATTAATTTGCTCTAATGATGACTTTAGATAAATTAAAATGGACTTCAATCTCTTAATCGTGAAATTAGAGGGTTGAACCCTAGATAATATTTGAGATATCTTTCAGATAAAAGAATTCATGACCTTCCATTCATCTAGTCTTATTACTTTAATTGATTGAATATGTAATTATCATAAGGAATGAACACTCACCGTATCCTTAGTTGCATCAATAAATACTAAGAGCTGGAAAATGAAATATTTGCCATAATATTTAAATTAATAATAAAACAAAAATACATGGTATATTGTATTTGGGGGCATATATTCTCAACGATCCATCTCCTAGGATTCTTCCCTTTGATTTTCTAAAGTATATTTTTTAGTGATTTTGAAAGGGACTAGAATATGCCACTCTAAAATATGCTGCTTTGTCATGTTGATTACTTTGAGCTGAAGGCAATCAAGACCCAGCCACTCAGGAAAAAATTTTATCTCTCCCTTAACCACCTAAAAGAATTTAGATAGGCGGCCTGTACTAGAAAAAGAACTATTACCAGAGATAAATTTTTTACCTGAAAGACTTATCTGCATGGCAGGGCAAACTTCTAATTACCAAACACCTGCTCTTCTTATTGTCCTGTGATTCCCCTTCTCCCCTTTGAAGCCCCAGGCCACAATCCCCTTCCTTAGCTCAGGATGACATAGAAGATTCAATTACCCAACTTATCCCTGAGTCTAGTATCTTTGGAACTTCCATACAAATCAAATTAAATTTGTTTTTTCTCCTTAATATGTCTTGCGTCAATTTAATTATTAGATCAGGCAAAGAACATAGAAGAAAAGAAGGAAAAATATTTCTACCCCTATAATTTATTATTAACCATTTGGAGAATTTAATTTCACTTTAAGATTAATAAATGAGGGCATGCAGCTTTAATAATCATATATTTTTTCTTCTATGAGAATTCTAAAATCTAGTATTTAAATAGATATAAGTAGATATTAAGTATAATAAAAAAGAAAAATAACACTTAATCCTGAAATTTATTAGGGCAGAAAAAGCACTACAATGCCAACAAATAGTTGACATGTGTTAAACACGTTGACAGAAACAGCAGCTAAAAGATAACATAAAACAATCCATATTTTCAGCACTAAGCATGCTATGTTTTATTTGATTAATTTCAATAATTTTGCAGTTAGTACTTATAACATAATTTCGGTATCTGTATGCAGTAATTTAAAAGAAAAGTGGATATCAGAAAGAAAATGAAAAAAGTAGAAATAAGCTAAAAGAATACAAGGGCAAAGGAACTAAAAAGTCAACATGAGAAAAAGGAGTACAAAGATTCACCACACAATCCCTATGTGTATTGTTTTCAATGTACAAACAAGTTCATTCTTCATAACATTCAAGTTAAGTTGGCAAAATCAAAGCATGATAAATGTTTTTTTTTTATAAGGTACTTGACAGAATAATTTTTTTAAAGATTAAACAGTGTCATTTAAATGCAGTATTTGATAATGACTATTGTATATACGTGTATAATTCAAGTTAATTTTAAATATTTTGTGTAATAAGAAAGAAAACCAGTAGCTCTGAGAAAATAAAATTGGTCTCTGGCTATGAGTTAGTAAATGACAGTAAATGAGTTAGTAAAATTCCTCTGCCTTCCATGCATGTTGCCAAGCTGGCAGAATAATTTACCTTTACCAGGGGGTGTCTCTTAACTCTCAGAGTTCTGTTGACATTCACACTGGCCCTTATTGTGCATTGGTGGTATCTTACAACTATGAGCTACTGTAAAAACAATGAGGACTGCTTACTTCTAGGGCAGTTGAAACGTTCCATACAGGGTGAAGTTGAGAGAGCCTAATGCTTAAGCTTCATTAGCTTCAGAGAGAAATCCACTTATGATTGGTTGGTACAAAATACGTCTCCTCTGATTAATTATGCACCTAGAGCTGTGGTCATTTTTTATTTTCAGGAACTTTTATCTTTAACAATTAACAATGCTTCTTTGTCAACTCATTTGGATGTTGTTCTTCAAAATCAGGCCCTTAGGGCTTCCCTGGTGGCGCAGTGGTTGAGAGTCTGCCTGCCAATGCAGGGGACACGGGTTCGAGCCCTGGTCTGGGAAGATCCCACATGCCGCGGAGCAACTAGGCCCGTGAGCCACAACTACTGAGCCTGCGCGTCTGGAGCCTGTGCCCCACAACAAGAGAGGCCGCGACAGTGAGAGGCCCGCGCACCGCGATGAAGAGTGGCCCCCGCTCGCCGCAACTAGAGAAAGCCCTCGCACAGAAACGAAGACCCAACACACCCAAAAATAAATAAAAATAAATAAATTAAAAAAAGAAATCAGGCCCTTATTTTGAATACACATATTTATATATAGAGAGAGAGAAAGACATAGAGAGAGAATTCAAGATATATTTTGTATTTATATGTATTATCTATATTAGCTTTATATATGTATGATCATATATATCTGTGCATATATGTATATGTATGTGTGTGTAGATGTATGTCTGTGCATATATATGTATATGTATGTGTGTATATGTGTGCACATATATATGTATATGTATGTGTGTGTATATATGTATATGTACGTGTGTGTAGATGTATGTGTGTGTATATGTATACGTGTAGACATATGTGTGTATGTGTGTCTAAAGACGTGTGTCTTTAGAGCATTGATTTTTAGAGTCAATGCACTCAGGGTGTCTTTTATATATAGATTATCATTGGCACTTCTCAGATAGACACTCAGTAATACCAAAAAATTAACTCCCTTATCTTTCTTGTAATTCATGGCACAGATATAAAAACAAAAAGGTATGTTAAGAATATTTAGCATAATTAGTATGCACCAAATTTTTTCAGCATTGCTCAATAGTGTTATAAAATCTGCCCTATTTTTCAGGTCTTCAATGTAAGAAAGCTCTAAAAACAAAAAGGCAGTCAGTCTTATTTTTCCCCCTGGGGGCCACTGATCTTATTCGCATTTTTTAAATGTTCACATGAAAAAAATTTTAATAATTATATGTATGTTTTCAGCATGTGAAAGAGCTGACATGATGACTATCAGCAAAACACTTCTAAATGACCTTGTCCCATGGTTGGAATACTTATGATTAAAAGTTATTGGGGGGCTTCCCTGGTGGCACAGTAGTTGAGAGTCTGCCTGCCAATGCAGGGGACACGGGTTCGAGCCCTGGTCCGGGAGGATCCCACATGCCGCGGAGCGACTGGGCCCGTGAGCCAAAATTGCTGAGCCTGCGCATCTGGAGCCTGTGCTCCGCAACAAGAGAGGCCGCGATAGTGAGAGGCCTGCACACCGCGATGAAGAGTGGCCCCCACTTGCCGCAGCTGGAGAGAGCCCTCGCACAGAAACGAGGACCCAACACAGCCATAAATAAATACAAATAAATAAATAAATAAATAAAACCCAAAAAGTAAAAAAAAAAAAGAAAAAAGTTATTGGGGTACGTAGCTTAGAAGACAGATTGTAAAGGATGTATGTAAAGCCCTATAAATTCATCAGTGACTTCATTCCCTGTATCAGTGAGTAATAGAATATTAAAATGAATCCTGAAAACATAAACTGACCAAAGTTTGTGCAGAAACAGAACTGAAGTGATCCGATGCACTGCCCCAAGTTCTTAAGAACCTGAGATCTATAGTAAACAGGAACTTCACACATAAAATCTTAATGAATAGTTTATGATGCTACTTATTACTTCCCCAGTGACCACTCATTGGAAAAATATTTCAGTGCTAAATAATGTTGTGCTTTATTGTTGCAAAACATTAACAAATTGTATGAACATATTCCATTCACAAGTACAAGAAGCTCTACCAGTAGCCCTGGGCAAACAATGCTATGACATCAAGACATAACCGAGTTCACCTGAATGTTCAACAGAAGAAGACATCATGATGAAAGGTCTTCATTGTACCCTGCTGACTTTTAGCACATAGCTAAGTGTCAAGACCTACTGTCTTAGGTTCAATCCTCCTATGATAATAGGTTTCTTGCTATTAATTTGTATTTTTCTCCCTAGACATGGGGACCAATGGTCCATTTTATTCCCTTGAGTCCAGACCCAAGATGACAACAAATAGAAATCTCCTTATAGAGGTATGAGACTTTTAAAGTACCTGGCAACCTTAAACTAATCCTAAAACTAAAAATTCAATCCTGTGTCAAAGTTGTCCCACACTTCCAGAGCTGGTCCACATGAGAGACCAACACTATCCAAGGAGGGAGCATTCAACCTACATGCTTGTCAATATGAAGGCCATGCTTCTAACTTTATATTTGTTCCTAATCAGATTCTAATTGGTTAGTAGTTTCCCACTTAGCCCCAGAGAAAGAGGGGAGTACCTGACCTATATTTAGTGACTACTGTCTCTGAATTTTTGAACATAGGAATGATAAAATGGTTTTAGAAAAGCAATATTAGTAACTATATCCAACATTGCACTAAAAATGTGATCCCTGCAGAGAAGATCACAACTTTGTTTGTCTATAATACTTGAATTTTTAAAGACTTTGGAATGCTTTAGCTAGCAAGGATCCACAAGGGAAAGTTCCACCCTCCATGTGAAATGCTTGAGCCAAAATGATTTCAGAGTATAGCATATCCATTCTATGGAGTTACCTGCTCAACAGGAGAGATGAAGAACCCAACCAACCTTTTAAAACAAAGGAGTAATGTCAGGACTGCTTCTCTAAACGTGGTCTCCACTGAGAGAGTGACTTGGAGTTTCACCTTAGGCATCAAAGGGGTATATGTTCACTCCTTGAAAGAAACCCTCCAACTGTATTCCTGTCCATTTAAAATGTATCCATGATTTACCAGGCCCCATACAAAAGGAATTTGGCAAGTCACACAACTTTGGGGATAAGAACCTATTTATATCAGCTGATAGCCTTGCAGGGATTTAAGAAATACAAAATAAAATAAACAGGATAGTGTTAATTTACATGTAGAAGCAATGCTTATGAAATGTTAAGCAATGTGTAGCCTTAAAAGGATGTATCACAACTTTCCCACTGGGACGCTATGTATTGCACTGCATTAAGATGTTTAAGGGAGACTACACAGATCCACATTTAAGATGGAATGTTGATTACAGTCAACAAAGAAAAATTGTAAATGTAAAACATTAGATGTCTCAGGATTCCCTTTGCAAAAATGCTCTGTGCCTTTTCTTTTTCCACATTTTAAGTTGTAATTTTCTTAGGCCACCTCTTTCTTTCCCCGTTTGATGCTAAGTAATGATATTACAGTGCTAAGATTTGAAATTGCATGTGCTCCTAAATGCTGGTGAAAGAAATCTCAAAAATATAAGAAAGAGAAAATTTTTCTCTCTCCCTACTGGTGCAGAAAAAATATTATTCTGCCTCATACAGCTAGTTCTGATAAAATGGTCAATGGAGAACATCTACAAGTATAAGATCAATACATCTTATACTTTGATAGATGTATCGATCTTACACATCTATCAAATATGTGTGAAAAAGTGTAATCTATTCTATGTTAGGTTATTGAAACTGTCCTTAGAAGTGTTATTTGTACAAAGGAGTCTTTTGGGACACCTGGACTTTAAAGCTTATTGTTCTGCCCTGAGAAATATAACCTGTTAGCCTTCCAAGTTTGTGATTCTGATTGTGAGTATTTCAATGATTATTTGCCTTGGTAATAATATTCAAATTGGCATCCTTATAAATAGTTGTGAGGTTTCTATTTTAACAGTGCTCCAGAAGAGCACTTTTGGAATTCCCTTTCTTCTCCATTTATACATAAATGTCCCAATAACACCATGAAAATGCTGAATTCTTCATTCAAAGGGTTCAAGACTCTTTGTCTCATCAATTAAATCTAGTATATCCTGGGGCATTCTGAATCACAGTAACAAACATAAAAATCCTGAGACCATATAATTTTTAAAATGCAGAGGGAAGGTAATCATTTTTAGCTAATAATATATTTAGGGAGGACTACTTAGCATCTTTCTTGTAGCCTGGAATTTGACCAAAAAACAGTATACCTTGAACTTCTCTTTTCCTTTTAACTTGAATTTCCAGCACGTATTTGCAAAACCATGTTCAAATATAGCATGCCAGTCCCTCATGGGAATCTCCTGATTTACAGATGAGCAAATTAGAGAGCAATGGGGTTAAGTAAGAATGTCAGAATCACACATAAAGGAGGAAAAGAGTAAGACATTAAGCTGCTAAGTACTAATTTCTGGGTGTGTGACCCAGCAGCTGCTTCTGAAGGAATACAATTAATTCCATATGAGATTTTACCTAGTTATTAATGCCTCAATTCTAGTGCTAGGGGAAAAAATTCTGAACTGTTTCTGAAATGTTACAGAAATAGACATAGTTAAATGGAAGAGAAATCCTTTGCTATATTACTCATAATGAGTCTTTTTCTAGATCACTCATAATAGCTATCATTTTGCTTTGCTTTTCTCCAATTTTACTCAGAATTATTATTAGTTCTCTTCCCCTTACAGAATATCTCAATTTAACTAAGATTAACATTTCTATAAGCATATTGCCATAAAGTAGATTTTGTTATCCATGTAGCATTGTTGATGCTTTCATAAAATGACATTTAGAAGGAGAAAATACAGGTATATAATGAGATGGAATAGGAAAAGCACTTCAGTCCTCAACTAGAAGAAAACTTTTTAAAATATATAAAGTGATTAACTGTTATTTTATTTATTCTTTCTGTTAACTACAAGGAGGAAGGAAAAGATACGATTAGTTAAACCAAATCCATATTTCAAGTAATCAGGGAGAGGAATGAGAGAATCAATTGTCCAACCAACTGATAAGAAAAGCGATTGTGTTTTCAGATGTTAATTTGACCTTATTGAGCCAAATCATTCTTTCAATAGTATGACACAAATTAGGGAAGGCCCTTGTGGTGTGTGTCTAGGAGCTGAAACAACAGACACAGACAGAAATAATCATGATAAAAGGTTCTGTGACTGGAAATAGTGCTATCATTGAAGAAAATACTACAGGAACATAGAGGAGGAAAACAGTATTTTAGTTTGGGGGTAATGAGGCAAGGGTGAGAAAAGACTTCAAGGTGATAATGTTTTCTACCGCCTTGTCCAAATTATCCCTTGCTGTGATGAATAGATTAATAGAAAAATTACTTATAATTACTATGCATTGTGGCACAAGTAGTAAGCTCTCCTCTCATCAAGATTTAACAAAGTTGGATGGTTAAACTGTACATTCTTTTACAGTTACAGCCTGCTGACTCAAGCAGAAACTCCTCTATCAAAACCTCTATTGTCTGGCTTTAACCTATATTTCTAATTTTATGTTACAGCAAGTCACTTTCTACTTACTACACTCCAGAAAACCAGAGTATTCTTGAATTTTCTCCCCCTGTATACAATTTTACCATTTCCTGTCTAAAATGTCCTTTTTAAATTTTACTTTTGTCTGTCGTAATTATCAATCTCTCATTCCAGACTTAACTCAAATGCTATGTCATCCATCTTTCTATTCATCTGTAGTGGGTTAAAGACTCAAATTCTTTGTCATTCCCCTACCAAGAGGTGGGATCTATTTATCTACTCCCTTAAATCTGGGCTGAGACCGTGAGTATTTTGACTAGTAGAATACAACTGATATAATATTGTGTCAGTTTGGGACATAGCCTTTAAGAGAAATGGCAGCTTCTTCATCCTCCGTCACAGTATGCTCCCTCAGAGGAAAGCCAGCTGCCATGTAAGAACTCCAACGGCCCTGCCATACTGTGAGGAAGCCTGAGTTACCCATGCGGAGTGGCTACATTTACAGTGAGATGCCCGGCCAGGCCCAAGCGGTTCCCAACATCCCAGCTGATGCTCTAGACGTATGAGTGAAGGAGATGTCTTGGACTACTAGCCTAGTTGAATCTCTAGATGGCTGCATTGCCAGTTACTACCTGACTGCGGCCCTGGGAGAGTCCAAGCAAGAATGGCTCAGCTGAACTGAGTCAGCCCATAGGAAAGTTAGAGATAATAACAAACCGTTGCTAAAAGTCACTAAATTTTGGAATGGTTTGTAATACAGCAGTTGATCATCGGAATACTATGCAAAAAGTATATATTGAAAAACTATGGAAATAGTAAAAAGATCAGTGGTTGCCAGGACTTTGGGAGGAGGGAAGGATAAACAGGTGGAGCACAGGGGATTTTTAGGGCAGTGAAACTCTTCTGCATGTTTCAATAATGGTGGATACATATCATTATACATCTGTTGAACACAGAATATACAATACTAAGAGTAAATCTTAATGTAAACTATGGACTTGGGGTGATAATCACATCAATATTGGTTCATTAATTGTTTCCCAAACAAATCCTCCATCCCATAACCTTCACAGGGTGAAAGCATGCAACTAGAAGAGGCTATCTAACACTGAGGGTTTGGTGAGCTTTACAGAGTGTGATGATAGACTTAGTCATGGAAGAATTTTTTTGTGGAGAGGGTGGGGAATGTGGTTTTAAAAGGTTTCTAAAGAACTCAGAGCGATTTTTTCTTTTTTGTTTATTCTTTTTCACTTGGTATTTAATGTTGTCCCTGACTTTTGATACATTTAATTTAAAGTACATGTTTCCTAAATCATAACATTTTATTTTCTATGCTTCATCATTTTTATGTTTTTTACAATAAAATGTATATAATTTTATAAGAGAATTGTTATTTTTTCACATTATTGGTAATATGAAAATATTTAAAACTTCATTGGTAATAAAGTTTTAAATAGGCTCTTCAATGAGGAATATCATTTCTGTATCAGCAAAATAGAACAAAAATTTTTTATATACA
Organism: Eschrichtius robustus; assembly: GCF_028021215.1. NCBI lineage: Eukaryota > Metazoa > Chordata > Mammalia > Artiodactyla > Eschrichtiidae > Eschrichtius > Eschrichtius robustus. The sequence continues at coordinate 12,971,817 of NC_090838.1, forward strand.
ATACAATCTTGTGATTTGTATTAATTACAGAAAATATTACGACTAAGACCAATCTAGATGAATAAAATCAGAAGATAAAAATATTTTAGTTTAAATTTTTTAGATTAACATAAACATAGTACTAGTAAATATTTCTTGTATTTGATTTGCTTAAGTAGGACACAGTTTTATTAAGTTAAGCTTGTCTTAATATGTTTTTGTTTTAAAGTCTCTAGGTATGTAACTATAATCAGTTTACTTAGTCACGAAGATGATAATATTTACTTCTTAGGGAATTTAAAAGAAGGAATGTGGACAAAGTACCTAACCGCCTGACAGACAGTAAGGTTAGTATTAATGAGAGCTCTTTAATTAAGGTGAGCTTTTAAAAATTAATTTACATTCTGCTCTCTCTTCCAAATCTGCCATCGTTACAAATGCAAAACCTTTTTAGGCACTTCACAAAAAAGGTTTACAAAGGACAAACAAGCACATGAAAAAGGGTTTAAAAATCATCAGTCATCAGAAAATGCAAATTAAAACTACAGTGAGCTGCCATTACACCCTAAGAATGGCTAAAGCGAAAACAAATGTTGGAGAGGATGTGAAGCAACTGGAATTCACAAACGTTGCTGGTAGGAACGTAAAATAGTACAACTTCTTTGGGAAACTGTTTTGCAGTTTCTTAAAAAGTTAAACATAAATCTACTCTCTGATTCTGTGATCCCCCTTCCAGGTATTTATTCAAGAAGAATGAAATATATACCAACCAAAGGCCATGTACAAAAATGTTCATAGTGGCTTTATTAATCAGAGCCATCATCTAATTCATGAGTAAACAAACTTTGGTATATTTATACAGGGAAACACCACCCAGCAATAGAAAAGAACAAATGATTGATATACACAACAGATGAATCCCAAAGCATTATGCTGAGTGAAAATCTAGACACAAGAAAGTATGTGCTGTATTATTCCATTTATATAAAATTCTAGAATAAGCAAAACTAACCTATGCTGATAGACATCAGGTCAAGTGGTTTCTTCCCTGGTGTGTATATTTGAATGGAGAGAGGAAATAGAGAGTGGGGAGGCTCTCTCTCTTCATTTCTGGCATTGCCAGAAGTTTGTAAATTTCTTTTTATTATGTGGAGAAAGGTGGATGGGTCTTTTCACAGTAGTAGTTTTATTTGTTTTTGTGTATAAGGGCTCTTTTTCTTTATTAGGTTTGGGCTTATATTAATCAATATTGCTAATTTCATCCTTTATCATTTTAATATAGTATTCTAAAGTAAGTTTTCCTTTTAGTACCATTTTTGGCTGCATTTCCTGTAGTTTGTTCTCTGCTATAACTTATTCCTAAAAAGTTTGTCAATTCAATTGGGTTTCTTCTTTTAACTGGGAGTAGTAAGAAGAATTGTTGTTGATGTTTTCTTTTATCAATTTAACTTTCTAATTCTTCTTTGGTTGCCCTTTTTAGTTTTAGTTTAGTTTACTTTGTGATCAAACAATTTGACCTAAACAATTTCTAATTTTTGAAATATACTGAGGTTTTTCTGAGACTTAACATACGTTCAACTTCTGTACCTGCTCCATAGGTGTTTAAAAGAATGTATATCATCTATATATATTTATTTAAACAAGTTTAATAATTCTTATTCAGATGCTTTATAACCATATGTATATTAGACCTGTCTGGGTCTCCTTTTCATAGTACATTTAACAATGTATTATATTTCAATTATATGTTGCCTGATGAATAAAAGTTTGTGTCTGTTATATCTTACTGGTAGATCATGAAGTCTGTTGATATAAAATATGCTTATTTGCCTCATGTAATGCAGTGTAAGAAAGAAAACCACCTCAAGTCATGCAGCTTAATGGGATTAAAACTAAGACTGTCTTCATAACATTATTATTTGGCTACCTGTATTAATATGTTTACTACTCCAGGGTATCCAAAAGAAGTTGCCCAAATGTATCTTTCAAGTTACTTATTTCAAGCACAACTGGATCTTTGGAAAATACATAGCAAGGATAATCTTGCACAATTTCCTACATACAATCAATGTTGAGAAACAAAACTAGTAGACTGAACTTTATTCCTAAAGTTATGGAGTTGAAAACTAAACTTCAAAGATGATCCTGATGTCATATTGTATAAAATAAACAAACACAATTATGTAGGACTGGATCTATTATTAGACTTCACTGTTTTATTCTTCGGCCCTAACATATTAGGAGTCCTCTGTCCTGCCCATTATTCCAAGAGAAGTTCTCAGGATTTTTACCTGGAGGAAACCCTAGCCACTAGCTGCTGTGTATAAAGATGGCTCTCCTCTGCAATTAATCATTCAATCAATTACCCTGGTATTGCCCCAAGCACCTTTTTGACTTATACTTGATCCTGAGTTGAGTGTTTCTTCAGGATCCCTCTGGTAAAAACAGTTTTCACCTTGGCAGCTGGTTACTTCTCTCCATGTCTATGTCTTTTCAGGTTATAATTTCCTTTGTCAATCTGACCCTACCTGCTTTCCATAAATCAAAAATTATGCAAAATATCTGAAATATGAAATACGGATTTCCAAATGGATATGGACTACTTTCTTGCTTTTCAACACTGTTAGAGAACACACACACCCACGTGCACATACACACAATTTCAACAGGACCAGAGGATTTTAGGAGGGACCTGGATCTTCAGAGGAGCCTGAATAAGACCAACATCTTGGCTAAGTCAAGGAGACACCATTCATATTATGTTGGTTTTGCTTTTCGTGAGACTGTACAAAACAGGACCTTAGAGGAAGAAAGCATGTATGCTCAGTCTGCCATCTTGAACTTGAACTATGAATCATCCACTGGTCTTTTAAATGGGTCTTTCTTCCTTCTTCATGCTAGTTATAATTGCTTTAGAAGTCTCAGAAAAATCTCAGAATTGGTTATTTTAAAATGTGTACAACTCTGGCATCTGGGTTCTATGTAAGATCAGCCAAAAATCTTTTGTAACTTACTATTTCTAGATATGGTTAAATTAAAAGAGAGATATTAAAAAAAAAAAAAAAAAAAGAGGGCTATCAACAGTTTCCCAGATGGGGGGAAAAAGAGATTGTAGGTTTAAAGACAAATAATTATAGTTCTCCAAATGTTCCTGTGTATTTGCATTTGCTTGTTGACTGCTTTTTTTTTTTTTTTTAAAGGAACTCCTTTATTTATTTATTTATTTATGGCTGTGTTGGGTCTTCGTTTCTGTGCGAGGGCTTTCTCTAGTTGTGGCAAGTGGGGGCCACTCTTCATCACGGTGCGCGGGCCTCTCACTGTCGCGACCTCTGTTGTTGCGGAGCACAGGCTCCAGACGCGCAGGCTCAGTAGCTGTGGCTCACTGGCCTAGTTGCTCTGCGGCATGTGGGATCTTCCCAGACCAGGGCTCGAACCCGTGTCTCCTGCATTGGCAGGCAGATTCTCAACCACTGCGCCACCAGGGAAGCCCTTGTTGACTGCTTTTATCACTCAGTAAAACTGATGGTCTTCTGCATCCAAATACAATAGAAAACAATCTTAACTGAGAAAAAAATTAAAAATATGAATTGCTATGTGGTAAAGTCTTATTGAAACATTTTGGCAATTTCTAATTGCCAAATTAGAATTGACTGAGGCCCGCTGGGACATGAAAACAACATTTGCTGATAGCAGAATATATTCTAGATAACAACAGGACTCAGTGTTTTGGCTTTAAGTATTTGTTAATTCAAAATGCATAATGCCCATTTATAAATGGGTGCATATACATCTACAAAATCAAAACAAAACTTCTTTCCCAGAGATTTTTCTACTATTCCAACAATCCAGTATAGCAAAATAGTATTTCCAATATATCTTATGATTAAAACAAATATCCATATCACCTGGAACCTCAGAGGAAAGTATTTATTATAATAAAATAAGCAGATAATAATTTGATAAATGTGAACCCATGTGTGTTCATGGAGCCAATGATGAAATTTTGTCTTCATGACACCCACTGCTTATAGGACAAGCTTCTAATTCTTTCCATTAGCATTTAAGGCTCTCCTAATTCCAGCTTCTATCTCTTCATCCTCTCTTGTCTCTCATTACTTTCCAACATAAATAAATTTTTAAATCTAGGAAACTATTTTCCTCACTTGCTCATTCATTGGTTTATTCATTCAATAAATGTTCATTAAACCCTCGCTATGTATTGGGCACCGTTTTAGGCACTGGGGATACATCAGTGAAATCACAGACAAAAATTCCTGCCCTTGTGGAGTTTATATTCTTGTGAGATCAGGGGGAGACAGACATTAAAGCATAAATTTAATAAATATGTAAACTATATGTCAGAAGCCAAAGATTATGGAAGTTGCCTAGAATAAGTGCTAGCAGGAGTACATGGGAAGAGGGAGGGGTGCAATTGATCCAGCTCAAGCCCTTGGCTTCCAGTAAAGCCCTTCATAACTTCTCCAACCTATAATGATTGTTGCATCCTATGAACCACTGTAACACTACTTGACAATCTGCATCATTCAATTGACTTTTCTTAAATACTGTCTTATATTGACATAAGAAGTAAACTAGAAACAGGAGGATTGGGAGAGCAGTCTAGGAGTCTAGTTCCAGCTCTTTTACTTGGTACATCATATAACCTGTCTGGGTGGTTATATGATGTACCTTTAAAATGAGAGGTTTAAACTAGATGTTACCTGAATATCTTTTGAAATTAAAACATCATTATTTTTATGTTTAATGTTCTTCTCCCCTCATCCACAATTTCACCATAAAAATTCTTCATAAGTGTCCTTCCTTCTAGAACCATCCATATATGTAATATGTAATAAGCTGTAATATATGTTACTTGATTTACTGGCAAAAATATCTTCACTCTCATCATCAAAACACCATTCATGAGCTTCCCTGGTGACGCAGTAGTTAAGAATCCACCTGCCAATTCAGGGGACAGGTTCGAGCCCTGGTCAGGGAAGATCCCACATGACGCAGAGCAACTAAGCCCGTGTGCCACAACTACTGAGCCCGTGCGCCTAGAGCCCGTGCTCCGCAACAAGAGAGGCCACTGCAATGAGAAGCCCACACACCTCAACGAAGGGTAGAGAGTAGCCCCCACTTGCCGCAAATAGAAAAAGCCCGCACGCAGCAACAAAGACCCAACGCAAAGACAAACAAAAAAAATTAAAAACACCATTCAGCGATGGAAACTTTTCAGGCACATCCCAACTTTTCTGCTGGCCGCAAATATTTCATGCAATGAACTCTCTCTCTCTCTAGTCTCTGAGTAAGGTCTGGATTTTAAAGGAATTTAAGCTCAAGTACTTATGGTTCTCAAACTCTATTACTAATATTCCATGGATACAAATGGTTTATTTAAAAAGCATGTGATTCTCTCTAGGAAAATCAGCCCCTGCAAGGCTTCCACATCATTTGGAGTTTGTATTACCACATAATCACTCCCAGTCGCTAGTCAGTCTATAACTCTGGAAAAGAAATTAATCCACCAGACTGCCCAGATGAGTGCTTTGCTGACTTTGATGTGCATAGGAATACCTGGCAACTTGTAAAAATGCAGATTCTGACTCAGTAGGACTGGGGGGGTGAAACTTGCATTTCTAACAATCTCCTAGGTTGTGCCAATCCTGCTTGTCTACATACCACGCTTCCAATATTAAGGGGCTAAAAGAAATGATGGCATTATTAAACACTTTCAAGGTGGAAATATGACTTGTTCATTTTTACCACCATTGAATTGCTGAAGCTACTTTTCTCCCCATTTAAAAAATATGGTCTTTTCTTATAGTCTATCATATTTGTGGATAGTTCTACTGAAAGATGCATATTTATATTATTCTTAATCTATCAAGGAGTGGACTGAGGTAAAAACATTATTTACATTATGTGGTACAATTAATCCTAACAGGAAAATGGTCACTCTGATTCAGTAAATAAGAGTTTGGGCCTAACATTTTTTTAAAAAACAAAATTTTATTGATATAAACCACATCAGAACTGTCAGGGATAGGAAGGAAAAAAATATTGTTTCTGACTATCTTCCAAGATTTGTCCAAGTATTTTTTAAATTTTTCATAATTAACAAATTTATTTTTTTCCATTTAAGTTGCTACAAGAACATTTACTGCATACAATGTTTTGGCTTCCATGCTATGTGCAGATGTGAGTGAGTCAGGAGAGGAGAGTTCATTCAATCAGGCAAGGTTGGAGTGGGGAATGGACCTATGTCTCACCTTAGAATGAATGCTTGCAGATAAAAAAATAAATATATAACTGAATGGGGCCTGAGAGAAAGTGCCAAGGCTGAGCCAAAAAGTTTGTCAGATGAATCATCAAAGCCAAAAGATCTTAAAATTTGGAATACAAAATACAGAACTAAATAGGCTTCAAAAAAACAAGTAAGTTAAGAATAGGAAACCATGGTTCAGAAAGGGTAAAACCAGCCATGGTCTGTATCAATTTTGGAGAAAATTAATACCCACACAAGGTTTTCACTGCTCCTATAGATAACTGTATGAGTGGACCAGATTTATTTATCAAGAATGGGATTGATATTAGATAAAGAAATTATTTATCTTGTATAAACCTTTATTTTAATTAAAATAAATTCAGCCTTACCTGCCTGTGCAATTTATTATATAATCTAAGTTAGGAAAATTCATATTAACAGATTAGATAACCATCGTCCATTAAAATGACATTAGAATTGTCTCTGTAGATTAAATAATAAAAAGCAATCTGTATTCATCTGTACAAATTTCTTAAATGACTAGCATATAAAAATGAAATTTTCATCCACTGCTGTTGCCCAGTCTAGTTACTGAAAAAAATTCTGTTCCTCAAAAGATACCATAAGAACTCTTAAAGTTTTCATTATTGGCACAAAGTTTACTGTTCATCTTTGTATTGTTCAATGCCAGTTTGAAGTACAAGTATCAGAACATTTAACTCAGATGTGGAATCACCAGAGTTACACAATTTAAATTTCATGGCTCATTCCCAGAGGGTGTCAAACTGGCCAAAAAGGAAAAACACAAGCCAGACTCTGAAAGGTTGGAAGGAGAAAGATTGCATATCCTAAGCACAGAGCCTGTTGAAAGAGAGCTCCTGGTCAAAGGCATAGTCATGGGGTGAGCGCAGAGGGCCCTCCTAGGGGGTCCCCCTGCAACATGAAGCAGGCGTGTTCTCTCTTGAGCCTGACCACTGCCAGGTTGGACGGCTTAAAGCCCCTGAACTGACACATTATGCACCATGTTGGGACGGAGTATGAGGAAGTCAGGCTGTTCTCCTTCTCAAGAGACTGCTACCCCAACCCAGACAGACAAGAAACCCCTAAGCATATTTCACCCTTTACACCAGAACATGCTTAGTGTCTGGATTAAGGGTGAATGAGAGGCTTATCCCCACAAACATGGAGCTTCGAGCTGGCAGCCTAACAAATGCATTATGGTGCTTACAGCCAGGGCAGGAGGAAGACTCACCATGCCCTGTCCCAAGAGGCTGCAGGCAAGCACACCAGGCCCTGACCCCCCATGTGTCCACACCAAGGCTCCTGCTGTGAGCAGAGGACACCACGGGTCTCAGAAAGGGGCACTGAGAGAGAGGCTCTGTGGCCAGGACAACAGGGACCCTGGAGTGGGCAGTTAAGATCTCATTTAAGAGAGGCAGCAGAAAGTTAGACTCAGCATGAACCAAGGCTCCAAACCTCAGGGTGTATTCAGTTGTCGCATCGGACTTCTTACAAAACATAAACTCAAAGATAGAATTATTAAGAATTTTAAGATAGGGGGCCTGATGTACTGCACTGCCCACGCCCATGAAGACTGTCCTGCTCCAGATACATAAGAATACAACTGTATAACACCATCAACATATAGTTGCTAAAAACTGGGGGCGGATCAGTTCTCCTTGGAGAAATGACTGATTCCAAGTCTGGGCCAGGGAAAGTGCAAGTAGAACATGGACGACCTAGTGTCAGAAAGCAAAGAAGTAGCCAAAGACTAAAAGGAATGTAGCAAATGGACATAAGAGCCAGTGTAAATGTGCTCCCATTGCCCACATTTAGGATAACTTGAGCATCAAAATTTGTAACTGTAATTGATTGTAATACGTTGAATAAATAAAAATCCATAAGAACAAATGATACTCAAAAAGAAAATAAGAGACAACAGGAAAGAAGGCAGGCAGGAAGGGAGGGGGGATAGAAAGAAACTCACTTGCTTCCATTGGAGGTAACTATTATCCTAACTCCTTACTCTGAAAATTGGCGATTGGAGGGAAAAAATTAAGCATTTACCCTGCTTTTTAAAAATGAACTACAGTTCACTGCTAGTTGATGAATGAAACCTCTTTTTTACAGAAGAATGATGCATAATAAATGTAGAAGGAATGATAGTCTTAAAATGTAATTAAAAGAAATAGTTCAGTCAAGGATCATCAACGGATACTAAAACCATTTAGATGGAAGGTTGATGGGGAACAGGATATTCACATTGTACTGAAGTTTCTCCCTTCAGATTATCTGCTAATTGCAAAATGGAAAATTTACTTTTATAATAGAAAGATCTTGTGATTACCACCTCAACCACATAATCAGACCTAGCATCGCAAATAGTGACATTTTATAGCTCTTGATGTGCTACAGTATACTTCTGAAGAACTCTTTGCCAAAAATGATCAATGGAATCTAACTAAGCCTTTAGACATAATCTACTGTTATAGGAAATACAGGGGGTAGAGAAACAAATGACATCATAGGAAGCAGAGAGACAAACCCAAAATGTAGACATTCTACTAGGCAATTGATCTAGTCTCTTCAATAATTCAATGTCACGAAAAATAAAATTGAGAGGGGGTGGTATTACACTAAAGTGGCATAACCCAAAATTTAACATGAAATTTGATAGGTTCCAGGTTCAAAAAAGTCAGTTATAATAGCCATTTGTGAATAGCTGGAAGGGTTTTAAATATCTAGCTTTGGATAATACATGAGAATTGTTGTGAATTTTCTAGGTGCGATAATAGTATTTTGCCTGTGTGAGAGAATGTCCTTATCTTTACAAGACATAGGCTTAACTGTTTAGGTGGGTGACTTGCTCTGAAATGATTCTGCAAAGAGGCTAAAAGGTTAACTCTTGAATCTCAAAGGAGGGCATGTGGAGGTTGACTGTATTATTCTTTCAGCTTTTCTGTGTCAAAAAATTTTTACAGTGGAAGTCAAAGGCTTATTAATATACCTTACAAACTTTCTCTTTAACAGCTATAACCTTTTTCAAACAAATCTGGCAAGGAGGCACAGGAAGTAAAGCAGACAACAGCTGAGCTGTTCTGACTGGAGCAGGTTGATGAACTAGAAGCCCATCCTTATCAGCAACCCCCTTGTCCCTTGAAGGGATCCCTGAAGCATTCAGAGGAACTCAGTTAAAACCCTCTGGCTTAGTAAACCATTTCTCATAGTGAACAGAAGGGCTAGGATGGCAGTAGAGCATGAAGCACCCGAGGAAAAGAAAAGTGTACTCGAAGAAAGGGCACAAAAAAGGAAGATGACAAAACAAGAACTTAATATGTATTTCACATTCTTATTAAGACCAGTCCTCTCCTAGGACATTATGGGGCACCTAGGTAAATTGTCACTGAAGGCATATACAAGACCCAACTTCAGAGAGAAAGAGGCCTCTCGTCGCTGGGTGGCATTGTCATTAAATCAGTGGAGGATTCACCGTAGAACATAGAGCCAAAGTGTCCATCCATTCAAAACATCTCATAAACGGATCCAGAGGGAAGTTCTAGCTTCACATGGTCTTTTTAAATTAAAAAAGGACATATCTTATATATCTTTTGATATGTACTCTTAAAATCCAATTGAATGCACTTTAATTACTAAAAAGTTTTAGACTTGGTGTATTCTCTTTTGTAAAACAGCCCAACAAGTCTTTATTTACTTCCTATTTGAAACACATTTCACTTTAAGAAAGTAGCCTACTAAGTGTATGCATGTTTTAATTATGCTCTGTTAAAGCATAATTAGATAGTATGAGTTTTAATTAGGTACTGAGCTTTTATTTTCATTCTTTTGTATGCTATTGGGTATGTGCAGGTGTTTATGATGTTAAAGACCTGACTCTTTCTTAATTAGTTTCCACCCATTCTGATTTTTCTCCGAAATAATAAACCCACATCATCTACTGTGTACAGATAAATACACACAATTTTCTAAGAGAGAAAGATTTTCTAAGAAATTGAATTTGTGAGCATAATAAAATATCATTTTTTCTAGGTGTTTTACCTATGGATGGTTGCTTGGGTTAAAGTTTCATAGATCTTCACCATTATTCTGAAAGCTTAGGAATTACTTTTTTAAAATTAATAACCAGTGGAGTTTCTTGAAAGCATATTGTCCCACTTGCTTCTCATGGCATTCCTACAATGTAGGTATTATTTTCCCCTCTTGAGAAGGTGCCTGGACTGGAATTAAACCATACATAAGACCTATCTGATTCGAAAATTCTTGTTCCTTCTGAAATATCAACTAGCATCATTAGAAATTAAAATTTAGAAAGTAAAATGAGAATATACCACATCAACAAGTTTCCACACATTTGGGGGCATATAATGTGAAATAGTTTTTGTTGCTGGTAAGAAATCATAAGGAGACTAATTAAGCCATGAAAACAGTTGTTTTTCAACCTGTCTTAAATATTGAAGGGACTAGGTACTGTGAAACTACAGGAACAATCATTCTCTCAAGCTATAAGAGAAACACTAAGCGGTGATCTTTTAACTTGCTTTTTCAGAAGTAAAAATAGTCATGAGCTGAAAAGAAACATATTTCATATGCTTAACCAAAAGAGGAATACCTAGAATATGTCAACAAGTAAAGGTAAATTAATTGCATAACCGTCTCCAACCTTGCCAATGACCCCCACAAATGCATCAAGACTTCCCACTTTGAATGGCTTTATGACTATGCCAGAAAAAATCATTTTTTAGGCTGGTCTTTGCTCAGCATGTTATACTACATTTCCATGAACAACACTATTGATTTTTTAATCACAGGTATAATTTTTAAAGCCAAAAATTGGACCCAAGAGCAATATCAAAGTAGTTGCCTTCTATCAAAAGGACAAAGTAATCTGTATTTTGACATCTGTAAAATTTGGATATTGTTACCTCATGGATCTAGTATTAGAATTAAATAAGAATAAACACACGAAAGCCATTTTGGTGCTTAATACACAGTAGGTTCTTGTAGTGGGTTGAATGGTGGCCCTCCAAGAGACATGTCCATGCCCTAATTCCTGTAATCTGTGAATGTCACTTTATTTGGAATAAAGGTCTTTACAGATTTTTGCCAAGAATCTTGAGATGAAGAGATCATCCTGGATTATCTAGGTGGCCACTAAATGCAATGACAAGTGCCCTTATAAGAGAAATAGGACAGTGATAAACAGTTGTGAAGATGGAGGCAGAGATTGGAGTGATGTGGCCACAAGTCAAGGACACCAAGGAATTCCTTAGGCCACCAGAAGCTAGAAGAAGCCAAGAAGGATTTTACCCTAGAGCCTCCAGAGGGAGTGCAGCCCTCCTTACACCTTCATTTCAGAAGTCTGGCCTCCAGAACTGTAAGTGAATTTTTTCTGTTTCAAGCCACCCTGTTCTTGTAATTTCTCATGGTAATGATGGGAAACTATTATAGTTCTCACATGGTAGTTAATAATAACTAAAGTCATTGCTATGTCTTCCTGTTGGTTTAATGCAAGGGCTCTCAATCTTCAATGCACATTTAAATCACCTGGGAAGCTCCTAAAACATGCACGCCCAGACCCCGCCCCCTAAGATTCTGGTTTAAAAGGTAGCGGGCAGGGAAGAGGTATGGTTCTCAGTGGTTTTTTAAATCTCCCAGGTAAATATAATGTAAAGCAAATATTAAGATTCATTGTTAACATTGCTATTCAAGAGTCTGTCGTCCCAGACTTCCCTGGTGGTGCAGTGGTTAAGAATCCACCTGCTAATGCAGGGGACCCGGGTTCGAGCCCTGGCCCAGGAAGATCCCACATGTCGCAGAGCAACTAAGGCCGTACACCACAACTACTGAGCCTGCGCCCTAGAGCCCACAAGCCACAACTACTGAAGCCCGCATGCCTAGTAAAGGTGATCCAAAATCTTGTAAATAGAATGGAGAAAATAAAAGAAACATTTAACAAGGACCTAGAAGAACTAAAGAGCAAACAAACAATGATGAACAACACAATAAATGAAATTTAAAATTCTCTAGAAGGGATCAATAGCAGAATAACTGAGGCAAAAATGGATAAGTGACCTGAAAGATAACATAGTGGAAATAACTGCCACAGAGCAGAATAAAGAAAAAAGAACGAAAAGAATTGAGGACAGTCTCAGAGACCTCTGGGACAACATTAAACACACCAACATTCGAATTATAGGGGTCCCAGAAAAAGAAGAGAAAAGTAAGGGTCTGAGAAAATATTTGAAGAGATCATACTTGAAAACTTCCCTAACATGGGAAAGGAAATAGTCAATCAAGTCCAGGAAGCACAGAGAGTCCCATACAGGATAAATCCAAGGAGAAACACACCAAGACACATATGAATCAAACTATCAAAAATTAAATACAAAGAAAATATATTAAAAGCAGCAAGGGAAAAACAACAGATAACATACAAGGGAATCCCCATAAGGTTAACAGCTGATCTTTCAGCAGAAACTCTGCAAGCCAGAAGGGAGTGGCAGGACATATTTAAAGTGCTGAAAGGGGAAAACCTACAACCAAGATTACTCTGACCAGCAAGGATCTCATTCAGATTCGACGGAGAAATTTAAAACTTTACAGACAAGCAAAAGTTAAGAGAATTCAGCATCACCAAACCAGCTTTAGAACAAATGCTAAAGGAACTTCTCTAGGCAGGAAACACAAGAGAAGGAAAAGACCTACGAAAACAAACCCAAAACAATTAAGAAAATGGTAATAGGGACATACATATCGATAACTACCTTAAATGTAAATGGGTTAAATGCTCCAACCAAAAGACATAGACTGGCTGAATGGATACAAAAACAAGACCCGTATATATGCTGTCTACAAGAGACCCACTTAGACCTAGGGGCACATACAAATTGAAAGTGAGGGGATGGAAAAAGATATTCCATGCAAACGGAAATCAAAAGAAAGCTGGAGTAGCTGTTCTCATATCAGACAGAATAGACTTTAAAATAAAGACTATTACAAGAGACAAAGAAGGACACTACATAAAGATCAAGGGATCAATCCAAGAAGAAGATATAACAATTGTAAATATTTATGCACCCAACATAGGACCACCTCAATACATAAGGCAATAACAGCAGTAAAAGGGGAAATGGACAATAATACAATAATAGTAGGGGATTTTAACACCACACTTTCACCAATGGACAGATCATCCAAAATGAAAATAAATAAGGAAACACAAGCTTTAAATGACACATTAGACCAGATGGACTTAATTGATATTTATAGGAAATTCCATCCAAAAACAACAGAATACAGATTCTTCTCAAGTGCTCATGGAATATTCTCCAGGATACATCATATCTTGGGTCACAAATCAAGCCTCAGTAAATTTAAGAAAATTGAAATCGTATCAAGTATCTTTTCCAACCACAACGCTATGAGACTAGATATCAATTATAGGGAAAAAAAACTGTAAAGATACAAACACATGGAGGCTAAACAATACACTACTAAATAACCAAGAGATCATTGAAGATATCAAAGAGGAAATCAAAAAATAACTAGAAACAAATGACAATGAAAACACGATGACCCAAAACCTATGGGATGCAGCAAAAGCAGTTATAAGAAGGAAGTTTAGAGCAATACAATCCTACCTCAAGAAAGAAGAAACATCTCAAATAAACATCCTAACCTTACACCTAAAGCAATTAGAGTTAGAGAAAGAAGAACAAAAAAACCCCAAAGTTAGAAGGAAAGAAATTATAAAGATCAGATCAGAAATAAATGAAAAAGAAATGAAGAAAACAACAGCAAAGATCAATAAAACTAAAAGCAGGTTCCTTGAGAAGATAAACAAAATTGATAAAAAAATTAGTCAGACTCTTCAAGAAAAAAAAAAAAGGGAGAGGATTCAAATCAATAGAATTGGAAATGAAAAAGGAGAAGTAACAACTGACACTGCAGAAATACAAAGGATCATGAGAGATTACTACAAGCAACTATATGCCAATAAATTGGACAACCTGGAAGAAATGGACAAATTCTTAGAAAAATTCTGAGACTGAGCCACGAAGAAATAGAAAATATAAACAGACCAATCACAAGCACTGAAATTGAGGCTGTGATTAAAAACCTTCCAGCAAACAAAAGCCCAGGACCAGACGGCTTCACAGGCGAATTCTATCAAACATTTAGAGAAGAGCTAACACTTTTCCTTCTCAAACTCTTCCAAAATATAGCAGAGGGAGGAATACTCCCAAACTCATTCTATGAGGGCACCATGACCCAGATACCAAAACCAGACAAAGATGTCACAAAGAAAGAAAACTACCGACCAATATCACTGATGAACATAGATGCAAAACTCCTCAGCAGAATACTAGCAAACAGAATCGAACAGCACATTAAAAGGATCATACACCATGATCAAGTGTGGTTTATCCCAGGAATGCAAGGATTCTTCAATATATGCAAATCAATCAATGTGATAAACCATATTAACAAATTGAAGGAGAAAAACCATATGACCATCTCAATAGATGCAGAAAAATCTTTTGACAAAATTCAACACCTATTTATGATAAAACCCTCCAGAAAGTAGGCATAGAGGGAACTTTCCTCAACATAATAAAGGCCATATATGACAAACCCACAGCCAACATCATTCTTAATGGTGAATAACTGAAACCATTTCCTCTAAGATCAGGAACAGGACAAGGTTGTCCACTCTCACCATTATTACTCAACATAGTTTTGGAAGTTTTAGCCACAGCAATCAGAGAAGAAAAAGAAATAAAAGGAATCGAAATTGGAATAGAAGACATAAAGCTGTCACTGTTTGCAGATGACATGATACTATATACATAGAGAATCCTAAAGATGCTACCAGAAAACTACTAGAGCTAATCAATGAATTTGGTAAAGTAGCAGGATACAAAACTCTTGCACAGAAATCTCTTGTATTCCTATACACTAATGACGAAAAATCTGAAAGTGAAATTAAGGAAACACTCCCATTTACCATTGCAACAAAAGGAGTAAAATACCTAGGAATAAACCTACCTAAGGAGACAAAAGACCTGTATGCAGAAAACTATAAGACACTGATGAAAGAAATTAAAGATGATACAAATAGATGGAGAGATATACCATGTTCTTGGATTGGAAGAATCAACATTGTGAAAATGACTCTACTACACAAAGCAATCTACAGATTCAGTGCAATCCCTATCAAATTACCAATGGCATTTTTCACAGAACTAGAAAAAAAATTTCACAATTTGTATGGAAACACAAAAGACCCCGAATAGCCAAAGCAATCTTGAGAAAGAAAAATAGAGCTGGAGGAATCAGACTCCCTGACTTCAGACTATACTACAAAGCTACAGTAATCAAGACAGTATGGTACTGGCACAAAAACAGAAATATAGATCAATGGAACAGGATAGAAAGCCCAGAGATAATCCCACGCACATACGGTCACCTTATTTTTGATAAAAAGGCAAGAATATACAATGGAGAAAAGACAGTCTCTTCAATAAGTGGTGCTGGGAAAACTGGACAGCTACATGTAAAAGAAAGAAATTAGAACACTCCCTAACACCATACACAAAAATAAACTCAAAATGGCTTAAAGACCTAAATGTAAGGCCAGACACTATAAAACTCTTAGAGGAAAACATGGGCAGAACACTCTATGACATAAATCACAGCAAGATCCTTTTTGACACACCTCCTAGAGAAATGGATATAACAACAAAAATAAACAAATGGTACCTAATGAAACTTAAAAGCTTTTGCACAGCAAAGGAAACCATAAACAAGACAAAAAGACAACCCTCAGAATGGGAGAAAATATTTGCAAATGAAGCAACTGACAAAATTTACAAGCAGCTCATGCAGCTCAATATCAAAAAACAAACAACAACCCAATCCAAAAATGGGCAGAAGACCTAAACAGACATTTCTCCAAAAAAGATATACAGATTGCCAAGAAGCACATGAAAGAATTCTCAACATCACTAATCATTAGGGAAATGCAAATCAAAACTACAGTGAGGTATCACCTCACACCAGTCAGAATGGCCATCATCAAAAAATCTACAAACAATAAATGCTGGAGAGGGTGTGGAGAAAAGGGAACGTAGGCATAGAGGGAACTCTATGCAGTGTTGGTGGGAACATAAATTGATACAGCCACTATAGAGAACAGTATGGAGGTTCCTTAAAAAACTAAAAATAGAACTATCATATGGCCCAGCAATTCCACTGCTGGGCATATGTCCTGGGAAAACCATAATTCAAAAAGAGTCATGTACTACAATGTTCACTGCAGCTCTATTTACAATAGCCAGGACATGGAAGCAACCTAAGTGTCCATCGACAGAGGAATGGATAAAGAAGACGTGGCACATATATACAATGGAATACTACTCAGCTATAAAAAGAAATGAAATTGAGTTATTTGTAGTGAAGTGGATGGACCTAGAGTCTGTCATACAGAGTGAAGTAAGTCAGAAAGAGAAAAACAAATATCGTGTGCTAACACATATACATGGAATCTAAAAAAAAAAAAAAAATTGGTTCTGAAGAACCTAGGGGCAGGACAGGAATAAAGACGCAGACGTAGAGAATGGACTTGAGGACACGGGGAGGGGGAAGGGTAAGGTGGGATGAAGTGAGAGAGTGGAATGGACATGTATACACTACCAAATGTAAAATAGATAGCTAGTGGGAAACAGCTGCATAGCACAGGGAGATCAGCTCAGTGCTTTGTGACCACCTAGAGGGGTGGGATAGCGAGGGTGGGAGGGAGGCGTAAGAGGGAGGGGATATGGGGATATATGTATACATATAGCTGATTCACTTTGTTATACAGCAGAAACTAACACAACATTGTAAAGCAATTATACTCCAATAAAGATGTTAAAAAAAGAAAACTATTTGTTATAATGGGGAAATCTACATACTACCCTGGAATTCTTTCACACCATTTTATTCCTCTTTAGAGCTTTCAAACCATCCAGCAGACACATGCAGAAAAATCTGTTTGAAAATTATAAGTGAGAGATGTTTTATAAACTCCAGATGGAATTTGGTGTCTAGTCAGATCAAATATGAAAAGACATCCAGCACCAGGGTAGATATCTAGCAAGTAAATTCTGTCTGACTTTGTGAGTAGAAATTTTCTGCATTTTACTAACTGAACTTTAGTGTGGAAGCTAAGCAATTATGCTGTTATGGGGGGACAGGGAAAGTGGAGGAATGGTGAAAGGTTACTATCATTTATTGAGAACTGCAACATAACAGGCACACAGTGATATATATTTTATATCCAATGTCTCGTTATAACCAACCGCCTTATGACCTGAGTATAACTGAAGTTCAGTAAGGTTAAGTGTCTTGCCCAAATCCTGATGACCAAGATCCAAAATCCAAAATCCAACTCAAAACTATTTTCTTTTTCCAAACAGTTGACATGCACTTTCTTGTCCAACCAGTCACTCACTAATTCCCATTTCACTCTTAATTCTTCACTTCCAATTTATTCCATCCAACTTTTAACCAAAACCTTTCTCTCTCCTATTTAAGCAGATGTTTCTAATTTCAATATTCACTGATTTTCTTCTCCATGTCCAAGTTATCTCACTTCCTGACTTGTGATGTAACATATAAACATTTCAAATTTTATGAAAAAATTTACGAAAGGAGTTAACATGTGCCATTTTGAAGGCTTCCCAGTTTTAATTGTCCTTTGCATAAAGAGCTGCTGATGGATTTTAAATTTCGTCCTTTCTCTTTTCTGCAGGTGCTTGCTTATGCATCAGTGGTGGGCTGAAATATATGACAACGTTCCTTGCTCAAGGGGAAAATTCAGATCAATCTAGGTACTAAGTCAATTGTGTACCACCTAATAGGGAATGTATTTATTCAAAAAGTATTTACAAGATGGCTGTTGTGAGTCAGGAACATATAGTACTTAACACAAGTTGTCCCTTATGTTCCTCACGCTCCTAATCTATCTTTCCAGCTTTTGCCTCCACCCCTCCATCAAAGGCAAGTAACCATATTTGGACTACCACCATTTTCTAAACACACTACAGGTTTTCCCAATCTGAGGTTTTATTTACTCCTTTCTCCCTACCCAAAAGCCTGTCTCACATCTCACCTTATAGGAATCTTATTCATTTTACAAAGCTCATCACAGCACAAAGGCCACCCCTTCAGGAGACCTTTTCAACCACCATAGCTGGAAGTGCTCTCTTCTTCCTTCCAACTGCTAGAGCATTGTATTTGTTTTTCCAATCACTTTTATTTATCTTTTTATGGTATAATGATTCGCACAGATACAAAAAATCATATAAGCCATTTGTACATGGCTCCATTTCCACATGGATTTATTATAATAACTGCCAGTTATTCTCTTGCTTAATTTTCTGATTATTTTCCTTTATTATACCCAAATGTCCCATTAGATATGCCATATACTTACTGTATAATTTTCAAATGTTCAAGGATTTCAAAACATATCAAGTCCTTTTTTCCTGATAATCTCTCTCCAGAGCACTCCTACTCTGCTCTGGACTGGTTGCTCTCCAGGCCTGTGACAGAGCTGTTCTCTTGGGTCTTCCTTTTCCCTTCATCCTGATCACTTCTGGAAAATTCCATGATAGATCCTTGATTTCCTCTATCTCATAATACTGCTTTTTAAAATTTAGCATCTACACTCCAGTAGCTTTCTAATAAAAATGCATGGAAGGTAAATTTTCTGAGTATTGTTATCAAAATTGTTTTTATTTGATTAAAAGTTTGGCTTGTTATAGGATTCTAAGTAATAAATTATTTTCCATCAGATTCTTGAAAGCATTGTTCTCTGTCTTTCTATCCCCAGTTTGTAATAGTATACTTCCAGTAGTATACCTCCAGTAGCACTAGTATACTTCCATATTATTTGGTATGGTGTTTTTTTATTCTTTAAGTATCTACTGAACACTTGTTGTGCACCATGTGCAGAATCTCATCTACTTAGCAAGGCAGTATAGTGTTACAGTTAAGCAGATAGACTGGAGCCAGCCTACCTGGGTTCAAAACCCAGCTTTGCCCCTTTCTAGCCTGTGAGCTTGGGCAAATTGCTTTACATATCTTTGTTTCAGTTTCCTCATCTATAATATTCAGAAAATTAAATGAGTTATTTCCTGATGTTCTGGCACATAGTACACACTTAATAAGTGTTTGCTATTATCATCAAGGCTCTACTTTTCTTGTGCTGTTAAGTAAAATTCAGACTTTGCTCAGGTATGCCTTAATAAGCCTCTGCTGTTTGTAGGGTAGGTTTGTTTCCCTTGAAGTCCAGTTTGTTATTCTTTTAATTATGACACTAGACTTGCCTAGACAAACTAATGCAAAATACTTTTGGTGAGTCCAAGATAATTACCTCTTTAACAGTCCTAGAGTTCTAGGATATGAGGAATTGCTAAATGGGATTTCACACTGTAAAAAGGTTTAATTGTTTCACCTAAGTGAGCAAATACCTTCATAGGAAATGCATTCAAGAAGTGATTTGCTAAAATCTTTGCAGTGTTTTGATTTTACTTGAGTCTTACATCAATAAACACTTGAGAAAAAAAAGCAAATTGATTTCCTGAGATTCTATTTCCCTTCATAATATTTTTCCCTAGTAGAGTTTACATTTTGCAAGGATTTTCATAGTCAAATACTACTCTCAAAAATAAGGAATCGAAAGTTCCAAAAAGGAAAAAAAATCAAAAGAGAATAGAGAGAGGCAGCTTCAAGATGGCAGAAGAGTAAGATGCAGAGATTACTTTCCTCCCCACAGATACATCAGAAATACATCTACAGGTGGAACAGCTCCTACAGAACACCTACTGAACGCTGGCAGAAGACCTCAGACCTCCCAAAAGGCAAGAAACTCCCCACTTACCTGGGGAGGGCAAAAGAAAAAAGAAATAACAGAGACAAAAGAATAGGGACAGTACTTACACCTCTGGGAGGGAGCTGTGAAGGAGGAAAGGTTTCCACACACTAGGAGCCCCTTCGCGGGCGGAGACTGCGGGTGGCGGAGGGGGGAAGCTTCGGAGCCACGGAGGAGAGCGCAGCCACAGGGGTGCGGAGGGCAAAGCGGAGAGATTCCCGCACAGAGGAGCGGTGCCGACCAGCACTCACCAGCCCGAGAGGCTCCTCTGCTCACCCGCCGGGGCGGGCGGGGCTGGGAGCTGAGGCTCCGGCTTCGGTCGGATCTCAGGGAGAGGACTGGGGTTGGCGGCGTGAACACAGCCTGAAGGGGTTAGTGCACCACAGCTGGCCGGGAGGGAGACCGGGAAAAGTCTGCAGCTGCCGAAGAGGCAAGAGACTTGTTCTTGCCTCTTTGTTTCCTGGTGCGCGAGGAGAGGGGATTAAGACCGCCTCTTAAAGGAGCCCCACAGACAGGCGCGAGCCGTGGCGATCAGCGCAGACCCCAGAGACGGGCATGAGACGCTAAGGCTGCTGCTGTGCCACCAAGAAGCCTGTGTGCGAGCACAGGTCACTCTCCACACCGCCCCTCCCGGGAGCCTGTGCAGCCCGCCACTGCCAGGCTCCCGTGATCCGGGGACAACTTCCCCGGGAGAACTCACGGCGCGCT
The DNA here is from genome assembly GCF_028021215.1 of Eschrichtius robustus. Classification (NCBI taxonomy): domain Eukaryota; kingdom Metazoa; phylum Chordata; class Mammalia; order Artiodactyla; family Eschrichtiidae; genus Eschrichtius; species Eschrichtius robustus. The sequence continues at coordinate 12,992,708 of NC_090838.1, forward strand.
CAGGCTGGTGCAACGTCACACTGGCCTCTGTCGCCGAAGGCTCGCACTGCATCCGTATCCCTCCCTCCCCCCGGCCTGAGTGAGCCAGAGCCCCCAAATCAGCTGCTACTTTAACCCCGTTCTGTCTGGGTGGGGAACAGACGCCCTCAGGCGACCTACACGCAGAGGCGGGTCCAAATCCAAAGCTGAACCCCAGGAGCTGTGTGAACAGGGAAGAGAAGGGGAAATCTCTCCCAGCAGCCTCTGGAGCAGCGGATTAAATCTCCACAATCAGCTTGATGTACCCTGCACCTGTGGAGTACCTGAATAGACAACAAATCATACCAAATTGAGGAGGTGGACTTTGGGAGCAAAGATATATTACTTTTTCCCCTTTTTCTCTTTTTGTGAGTGCATATGTATATGCTTCTGTGTGTGATTTTGTCTGTATAGGTTTGCTTTCACCATTTGTCCTAGGGGTCTGTCCATCCGTTTTTTTGTTGTTTTTTTTTTTTTTACTTTTAAAAATTTTTTTCTTAATAATTATTTTTATATTAATAACTATATTTTATTTTATTTTATCCTCTTTCTTTCTTTCTTTCTTTCTTTCTTTCTATTTTTTCTCCCTTTTATTCTGAGCCGTGTGGATGAAAGGCTCTTGGTGCTCCAGCCAGGCATCAAGGCTGTGCCTCTGAGGTGGGAGAGCCAACTTCAGGACACTGGTCCACAAGAGACCTCCCAGCTGCATGTAATATCAAATGGCAAAAATCTCCCAGAGATCTCCATCTCAACGCCAAGACCCAGCTTCACTCAACAACCAGCAAGCTACAGTGCTGGACACCCTATGCCAAACAACTAGCAAGACAGGAACACAGCCCCATCCATTAGCAGAGAGGCTGCCTAAAATCATAATAAGACCACAGACACACCAAAACACACCACCAGACATGGACGTGCCCACCAGAAAGACAACATCCAGCCTCATCCACCAGAACACAGGCACTAGTCCCCTCCACCAGGAAGCCTACACAACCCACTGAACCAACCTTAGCCACTTGGGACAGACACCAAAAACAACGGGAACTGGGAACCGGCAGCCTGCAAAAAGGAGACCCCAAACACCGTAAGTTAAGCAAAATGAGAAGACAGAAAAACACATAGTAGATGAAGGAGCAAGGTAAAAACCCACCAGACCTAATAAATGAAGAGAAAATAGGCAGTCTACCTGAAAAACAATTCAGAATAATGATAGTAAAGATGATCCAAAATCTTGGAAATAGAATAGACAAAATGCAAGAAACATTTAACAAGGATGTAGAAGAACTAAAGAGGAACCAAGCAACGATGAAAAACACAATACATGAAATTAAAAATACTCTAGACGGGATCAATAGCAGAATAACTGAGGCAGAAGAACGGATAAGTGACCTGGAAGATAAAATAGTGGAAATAACTACTGCAGAGCAGAATAAAGAAAACAGAATAAAAAGAACTGAGGACAGTCTCAGAGACCTCTGGGACAACATTAAATGCACCAACATTCGAATTATAGGGGTCCCAGAAGAAGAAGAGAAAAAGAAAGGGACTGAGAAAATATTTGAAGAGATTATAGTTGAAAACTTCCCTAATATGAAAAAGGAAATAGTTAATCAAGTCCAGGAAGCACAGAGAGTCCCATACAGGATAAATCCAAGTAGAAACATGCTAAGACACATATTAATCAAGCTATCAAAAATTAAATATATTAAATATATTAAAGAAAACATATTAAAAGCAGCAAGAGAAAAACAACAAATAACACACAAGGGAATCCCCAGAAGGTTAACAGCTAACCTTTCAGCAGAAACTCTGCAAGCCAGAAGGGAGTGGCAGGACATATTTAAAGTGATGAAGGAGAAAAACCTACAACCAAGATTACTCTCCCCAGCAAGGATCTCATTCAGATTTGATGGAGAAATTAAAACCTTCACTGACAAGCAAAAGCTGAGAGAGTTCAGCACCACCAAACCAGCTTTACAACAAATGCTAAAGGAACTTCTCTAGGCAGGAAACACAAGAGAAGGAAAAGACCTACAGTAACAAACCCAAAACAATTAAGAAAATGGGAATAGGAACATACATATTGATAATTACCTTAAATGTAAATGGATTAAATGCTCCCACCAAAAGACACAGACTCGCTGAATGGATACAAAAACAAGACCCGTATATATGCTGTCTACAAGAGACCCAGTTCAGACCTAGGGACACATACAGACTGAAAGTGAGGGGATGGAAAAAGATATTCCACGCAAACGGAAATCAAAAGAAAGCTGGAGTAGCAATTCTCATATCAGACAAAATAGACTTTAAAATAAAGACTATTACAAGAGACAAAGAAGGACACTACATAATGATCAAGGGATCGATCCAAGAAGAAGATATAACAATTGTAAATATTTATGCACCCAACATAGGAGCACATCAATACATAAGGCAAATACTAACAGCCATAAAAAGGGAAATCGACAGTAACACAATCATAGTAGGGGACTTTAACACCCCGCTTTCAGCAATGGACAGATCATCCAAAATGAAAATAAATAAGGAAACACAAGCTTTAAATGATACATTAAACAAGATGGACTTAATTGATATTTATAGGACATTCCATCCAAAAACAACAGAATACACATTTTTCTCAAGTGCTCATGGAACATTCTCCAGGATAGATCATATCTTGGGTCACAAATCAAGCCTTGGCAAATTTAAGAAAATTGAAATTGTATCAAGTATCTTTTCTGTCCAGAACACTATGAGACTAGATAACAATTACAAGAAAAGATCTGTAAAAAATACAAACACATGAAAAAAAAAAAAAATACAAACACATGGAGGCTAAACAATACACTACTTAATAACCAAGTGATCACTGAAGAAATCAAGGAGGAAGTCAAAAAATACCTAGAAACAAATGACAATGGAGACACGATGACCCAAAACCTATGGGATGCAGCAAAAGCAGTTCTAAGAGGGAAGTTTATAGCAATACAATCCTACCTTAAGAAAGAGGAAACATCTCAAATAAACAACCTAAGCTTGCACCTAAAGCAATTAGAGAAAGAAGAACAAAAAAACCCCAAAGCCAGCAGAAGGAAAGAAATTATAAAGATCAGGTCAGAAATAAATGAAAAAGAAATGAAGGAAACAATAGCAAAAATCAATGAAACTAAAAGCTGGTTCTTTGAGAAGATAAACAAAATTGATAAAAAATTAGTCAGACTCATCAAGAAAAAAAGGGAGAAGACTCAAATCAATAGAATTAGAAATGAAAAAGGAGAAGTAACCACTGACACTGCAGAAATACAAAAGATCATGAGAGATTACTACAAGCAACTCTATGCCAATAAAATGGACAACCTGGAAGAAATGGACAAATTCTTAGAAATGCACAACCTGCCGAGATTGAACCAGGAGGAAATAGAATATATGAACAGATCAATCACAAGCATTGAAATTGAAACTGTGATTAAAAATCTTCCAACAAAGAAAAGCCCGGGACCAGGTGGCTTCACAGGCGAATTCTATCAAACATTTAGAGAAGAGCTAACACCTATCCCTCTCAAACTCTTCCAAAATATAGCAGAGGGAGGAATACTCCCAAACTCATTCTACGAGGCCACTATCACCCTGATAGCAAAACCAGACAAAGATGTCACAAAGAAAGAAAACTACAGGCCAATATCACTGATGAACATAGATGCAAAAATCCTCAGCAAAATACTAGCAAACAGAATCCAACAGCACATTAAAAGGATCATACACCTTGATCAAGTGGGGTTTATTCCAGGAATGCAAGGATTCTTCAATATACGCAAATCAATCAATGTGATACACCATATTAACAAACTGAAGGAGAAAAACCATATGATCATCTCAGTAGATGCAGAGAAAGCTTTTGACAAAATTCAACACCCATTTATGATAAAAACCCTCCAGAAAGTAGGCATAGAGGGAAGTTTCCTCAACATAATAAAGGCCATATATGACAAACCCACAGACAACATCGTCCTCAATGATGAAAAACTGAAACCATTTCCACTAAGATCAGGAACAAGACAAGGTTGCCCACTCTCACCACTATTATTCAACATAGTTTTGGAAGTTTTAGCCACAGCAATCAGAGAAGAAAAAGAAATAAAAGGAATCCAAATCGGAAAAGAAGAAGTAAAGCTGTCACTGTTTGCAGATGACATGATACTATACATAGAGAATCCTAAAGATGCTACCAGAAAACTACTAGAGCTAATCAATGAATTTGGTAAAGTAGCAGGATACAAAATTAATGCACAGAAATCTCTGGCATTCCTATATACTAATGATGAAAAATCTGAAAGTGAAATTAAGGAAACACTCCCATTTACCATTGCAACAAAAAGAATAAAATATCTAGGAATAAACCTACCTAAGGAGACAAAAGACCTGTATGCAGAAAGTTATAAGACACTGATGAAAGAAATTAAAGATGATACAAATAGATGGAGAGATATACCATGTTCTTGGATTGGAAGAATCAACATTGTGAAAATGACTCTACTACCCAAAGCAATCTACAGATTTAATGCAATCCCTATCAAACCACCACTGGCATTTTTCACAGAACTAGAACAAAAAATTTCACAATTTGTATGGAAACACAAAAGACCCCGAATAGCCAAAACAATCTTGAGAAAGAAAAACAGAGCTGTAGGAATCAGGTTCCTGGACTTCAGACTATACTACAAAGCTACAGTAATCAAGACAGTATGGTACTGGCACAAAAACAGAAATATAGATCAATGGAACAGGATAGAAAGCCCAGAGATAAACCCATGCACATATGGTCACCTTGTTTTTGACAAAGAGGCAAGAATATACAATGGAGAAAAGACAGTCTCTTCAATAAGTGGTGCTGGGAAAACTGGACAGCTACATGTAAAAGTATGAAATTAAAACACTCCCTAACACCATACACAAAAATAAACTCAAAATGGCTTAAAGACCTAAATGTAAGGCCAAACACTATCAAACTCTTAGAGGAAAACATAGGCAGAACACTCTATGACGTAAATCACAGCAAGATCGTTTTTGACCCACCTCCTAGAGAAATGGAAATAAAAACAAAAATAAACAAATGGGACCTAATGAAACTTAAAAGCTTTTGCACAGCAAAGGAAACCATAAACAAGACGAAAAGACAACCCTCAGAATGGGAGAAAATATTTGCAAATGAAGCAACTGACAAAGGATTAATCTCCAAAATTTACAAGCAGCTCATGCAGCTCAATATCAAAAAAAACCAACCCAATCCAAAAATGGGCAGAAGACCTAAATAGACATTTCTCCAAAGAAGATATACAGATTGCCAACAAACACATGAAAGAAAGCCCAACATCATTAATCATTAGAGAAATGCAAATCAAAACTACAATGAGATATCATCTCACACCGGTCAGAATGGCCATCATCAAAAAATCTAGAAACAATAAATGCTGGAGAGGGTGTGGAGAAAAGGGAACCCTCTTGCACTGTTGGTGGGAATGTAAATTGATACAGCCACTATGGAGAACAGTATGGAGGTTCCTTAAAAAACTAAAAATAGAACTACCATATGACCCAGCAATCCCACTACTGGGCATATACCCTGAGAAGACCATAATTCAAAAACAGACATGTACCAAGATGTTCATTGCAGGTGTTTTTACAATAGCCAGGACACGGAAGCAAGCTAAGTGTCCGTCGACAGATGAATGGATAAAGAAGATGTGGCACATATATACAATGGAATATTACTCAGCCATAAAAAGAAACGAAATGGAGTTATTTGTAGTGAGGTGGATGGAGTTAGAGTCTGTCATACAGAGTGAAGTAAGTCAGAAAGAGAAAAACAAATACCGTATGCTAACACATATATATGGAACTAAGAAAAAAAAAAAAAAAAGGTCATGAAGAACCTAGGGGTAAGACGGGAATAAAGACACAGACCTACTAGAGCATGGACTTGAAGATATGGGGAGGGGGAAGGGTAAGCTGGAACAAAGTGAGAGAGTGTCATGGACATATATACACTACCAAATGTAAAAGAGATAGCTAGCGGGATGCAGCCGCACAGCGCAGGGAGATCAGCTCGGTGGTTTGTGACCACATAGAGGGGTGGGATAGGGAGGGTGGGAAGGAGGGAGACACAAGAGGGAAGAGATATGGGAACATATGTATATGTATAACTGATTCACTTTGCTATAAAGCAGAAACTAACACACCATTGTAATGCAATTATACTCCAATAAAGATGTTAAAAAAAAAGAGAATAGATAAAATGGAAAAGAATAAGAATACTTAAAAAGAAGGGTTAACATGTAATTCAGTTAGTGAATGAAGAGAAATTAATTTTTTTAAAAAAATTTTAAAAGAAAAAGTGGCTGTGAAGCAGAACAAAAATGAAAACATATCTATGAAACTTATTAATCAGTTTATAGAGAATAACATCTAAAGACAATTTGCACAAATTCCTGGGTGTCTCTGAAGGTGCTAGCTCTTTATGTTTGCATTTCCTTAGCTATTAATCAGTCAGCTTTTGTTAAATAGCGTGAAGCTCTTGCTCAAGGTAGAGTCATCCCCATAATGTACTCTGGGCCAACTCTTATACCCCAGACCACCTTTATCCTTCTGAGAAAACAAAAGAAGATATGGTTCCCCCCGGGGCAAATGCCTGATGGATGTGAAATATTAAAGTCTGAGACAAAACAAATCAAATCACATTAGGAGAAGCACTGAAGGAAGAGTATTGTAAAAATTCCAGTAATGGTTCTATGCAAGAATATAGAAATCACATTCAGAAAATGTGCTGACTCTGACCATAGTATGTCTCTTGTCTGCATGCCTCTCAAAGGATACTGGAATCAGAGGCCATTTCCGTGGTTTTTAGCATATTTCACACAGCTTTACGGAGATATATTTCACAAATTATAGAATTCATCCATTTTGAGTTTACAATTCAATGATTCTTAATAACTTTGCTGAATGGTGCAACCATGATCATAAGTCACTTTTGGAACATTTCATTCCCCAATAAGATCCCTCGTGCCCATTTAAACACATCCTAACCACAGGCCCAAGTAACCGCCAATCTACCTTCTGTCTCTGTAAATTTGCCTTTTCTGGACATGTTATATAAATGGAATCATACAGTATGTCTGGATATTGTATGGATACTTTGAATAATGTTTTTGAGGTTCATTCATGAAGTAGCATATGTCAGTAGTTCATTCCTTGTTATCGCTGAATAGTATTCCATCATATGGATCTACCACATTTTGTCTACCCACTCACTTGATGGACATGAAGACTGTTTCCAGTTTTGGGCTATAAGAATAATGCTGCTGTAAACGTTCACTCACAAGTCTTTGTATGGACATATGTTTTAGTTTCTCTCAGGTAAAACCTAGAGTAGGATTGCTGGATCACATGGTAGTTTTATGTTTAACTTTTCTAAAAGCTGCCAAACTATTATCCAAGTGACTGCATCAGCAATGTATGAGGATTCACATTTTCCACATCTTCAATAACATTTGTTATTGCTTATCTTATTTATTATAGCCATTCTGCTGGGTGTGAAGTGATATCTTTGTGGTTTGGATTTACATTTATTTCTCTAATAATTAATGATGTTGAGCAGCTCCTAGCATTTTAAAGTTGCAAGCTCTTTATTTTACAAATTACTAGACTGACAACTAGAGAAGTGATTTATCTAAGGTGATTCAGAAATTTAGTGGCAAAAATAGAATTCACGTCTCTTGGCTCTTTAGTGCTCATTTTTCTCTATGAAGCAATAAATATAACCATTTTTAAAAGAAAGTTTAGGCCCCCTCCAGTAGATTACAACTGCCTTTAAGCGGGAATGAAGTTCTGGATCTGTCACTATACTCAGGTCAGTTTTCATGTAACCTTTATTTTTTCTTTCCTCTTGCTGTGTATAGAATCTAGCCTATGTTTGATGTCCATAAATAGCTAAGTGAATGAATGAATGAATGCCAATAAATGTTAAAAGCACAAAAGCTATCTGAGAAAAAGCCAACAGTGATGGAAAGAATACACAAAATATGTATTGTAAAAGTATACAATCAACAAGTGAAATAAGTAATTTCTTCTTACTCCCAAATTGAATGAGTGCTCACTGCCCCACCTACACTTTCTAAGTGGAATCTTTCATCATCTCTTAGTTATATTACAACAATAGCATCAAAATTGTCTTTCCAGCACCAGTTTCCCCCAACTCTTGATCACTGGTAATATAAATATCTGAAGTCATTCCGCTGCTTAAAAACTGCCATTGTCTAGCCAGTTTTCTTAAGACAGAGTCCAGGTTACTTAGGATGACACACAAGCTCTTGTCACATATTAAGTGGGCCTTTAGGACAAGGTAAATAGCCTGGAGATCATGGATGGGCCAGCACCAGCAAGAAAATCTCCATTCTGAGGCAAGTTTTCAACCTAGCATCTCTTTTTTTTTTCAACCTAGCATCTCTTAACTTTCCAAGTCTGTGAAAAACAAAACAAAACCAACAAAAACATACAATTAATTGCTCCTGCTTGGGCTATTTGGGTGGAAAACATGAATGCTTTCTAACATACGGCAGTCCAGTACCTATGCCTCAGAACTGGTTATCCTGTTGTCTGTCTCCAAAACCATCTCTGTTTCTCTTCTCCCTTTAGAACAGAACCACCACTTTGACAGAAAATAAGCCCTGATCCAGCATGACTGGTATAAATCCAGTGCTTCCTGAGGTAGTTAAGCTGAGGCTTAATGCTTTTCTGAGCTCACAAATGGAGAAACTCTGCTGATATTTTTGTTCTTCAGCACAGTAATCCAGACTCTAGGATGACTCACTCAATGTGTTCACATGCATTTTCACAAATATTAACATGGATTAATGCATCAACTCTCACTTGGCATGAGTTTACAGTTCGTGAAGAGCAACTGTGAATTAGATTGCGACAGAAGATCCGTCTATGCAGAAGAACACCATGCTCTTTCCAACTCCTGGAAAATGTAATGCTGCAGACAGGCCAAGGTAAATACCACATAAAGTAACAATATATTTTTGCCTTCTCTTAACTTGTCAGATTTGTTATAGATGCTTTAAGAACTACCTCTAAATCCTTTTTTTACAACACATTTGATCAACAATTTTGAGCACTCTTCAGTGTGATTTCATTTTTGCCAGAGTCAATGCCTTTTTCATGTCTTAAAATGACCCACAGCTTTTGTGAAATATCAAATAACATAGATATTTGGTGAATGTTTTTAACAATACCTCTTGTTATTCAAACCTTATAGAAGTACAATTATATGTATATTTAAGTATCATGTAAACTTGTGATATATTTTTATATTTTTGTAGACATTCCAGATGGTTGAACACCTAAAAATCTTTAAATAATTTTTAAACCATGGCACAAACAGTGTTTGCTGGCATTCTAGAAACCCACGCATTTTATTAGCATATGCCTCCCTGTCATATTTTAACGATCCCTAATAATAACCAAAACAGTTAGCACATAAATAGCATTGATAAGCTGAGCCAAACTATTATGTGGAGAGAAATTATGGTGCGGTGGCAAGAACGCTATAAAAGTATAAGGGTGTATTGTTTCCAATGTTGACTTTAGCACTAACTGTGCGACCTTTGACAAGTTACCTCACCCTTCTGGGCCTCCATTTCCCTATCTCTTGGATGAGCAGTGTCACCAATAGGGCCTCCTGAAAACAGAGTCTAGAAAAAAAGCCTACACGCAAGCAGTTTATTTGGGAAATGATCTCAGAGAGCAAGAGGAGGGAAACAGAGGAGGAGGAGCCAATAGAAGGATCTGTATGGTGTCAAGTTGGCCACTGTTTTGGGTGACTGGTGCTCAGAACCATCTGGGAGCTACATGAAATGAGCAGCCTCAGAGCGGTCCACCAAGGGGACGAAAAGGGGAAGGAAGCATTTATTCACCAACTCAGTACCTCAGCAATCAAGGGTGGCCCTAAAGGTGCTAAAGGCCCCACATTTCAGGTTTGCACTTGCATGAGTGTAGAACAGGGCCCCACCTGTCCACTCAGAGCTGTCAGAGAAGCCCTGCTCAGGATGTGAGAGGGGTGAAGAGAAGCCTGAAACAAAGTGCTCTCAGGTTACACTGAAGGGAAGCAGCTCAAATCCTGCACAGAAGTGGTCACCTGAGGAATAACCAGCGTAAGGAAAGCCAGGTGCATTTGAAACAGTGGTCAACGTGCTCTCAGAAACCTTCAGCTCTTATATTATTTAACATTAATATTTATAACTACCATCTATTTAGTTTCACTGTTTACAGTATTATCTAATTTTTGCTGCACAACAGACCTGTAAGTAGATATTGTTATCTCTATTTCACAGATGAGGAAACTAAGTCTCTAGAAAGGTTAAGTAATTTTCGTAAGACAAGTTTCCTCAACATTCAATACTTTTGACACTCTGGGTTAGATTTTTTTTTTTTTGGTAAACATCTTTATTGGAGTATAATTGCTTTACAACGGTGTGTTAGTTTCTGCTTCATAACAAAGCGAATCAGTTATACATATACATATGTCCCCATATCTCTTTCCTCTTGCATCTCCCTCCCTCCCACCCTCCCTGTCCCACCCCTATAGGTGGTCACAAACCACCGAGCTGATCTCCTTGCGCTGTGCGGCTGCTTCCCACTAGCTATCAGTTTTACATTTGGTAGTGTGTATATGTCCATGCCACTCTCTCACTTTGTCCCAGCTTACCCTTCCCCCTCCCCGTATCCTCAAGTCCATGCTCTAGTAGGTCTGTGTCTTTATTCCCGTCATACAGAGTGAAGTAAGTCAGAAAGAGAAAAACAAATACTGTATGCTAACACATATATATGGAATCTAAAAAATAATAAAATAATTAAAAAATAAAATTAAAAAATGGTCATGAAGAACCTAGGGGCAAGACGGGAATAAAGACACAGACCTACTGGGTCAGATTTTTTTTAATGGGAATGCGGGGAGGCTGTCCTGAGCACCGTAGGATGTTTCACAGCATCTTCGGTCTTTACCCACTAGATGCCTGTAGCACCCCTAGGGTCATGGGAATCAAACCCTCTGCTGGATGTCCCCTGACAGGCAAAAATCACCCCCATTTAAGAACCACTAGCAGAAAGTCAAAATTGCAATAAGCAACATAATTGCAATAAGCAACATAATTGCAATTTGAATGCAGAAAGGACTGACTCCACACTTCATTTGAAGCACAGAAGTGTCCCTTTAACTGTCACAGATTAACCCAGCCATCTGTTTTTTTTTTAAATAAATTTATTTATTTATTTATTTATTTATGGCTGTGTTGGGTCTTCGTTTCTGTGCGAGGGCTTTCTCCAGTTGCGGCGAGCGGGGGCCACCCTTCATCGCAGTGCGTGGGCCTCTCACTGCCGCGGCCTCTCCCGTTGCGGAGCACAGGCTCCAGATGCGCAGGCTCAGTAGTTTTGGCTCACGGGCCCAGCCGCTCCTCGGCATGTGGGATCCTCCCGGACCGGGGCACGAACCCGTGTCCCCTGCATCGACAGGCGGACTCTCAACCTCTGCGCCACGAGGGAAGCCCCAGCCATCTGTTTTAAGGGAATCAAAGCATTATAGAAATCAAATGGTTAAAAACAAATCTGTTCTTAAGATTATGTTTGAGTAAATGCAAAGGTAGGGACACAGAGTTAGTAGTAAGAATACGGATGTCAGACACAGACATCCCAGCACACTCCTGACAATACAGGAAATGAGTGGGGTGTTCAGACTAGATCAGAATTACTTCCTAGGAACCCATAGTAATTGCTTCTTATCACCTTAGTAATAAAAAAAAAAAAAGAATCTGATATCAGTACCTTTATTAGTCTTTATATATGCACATATGTACAAAATGAGTTATTACTAAAGTAAGTAAGTGGTATTAATATCTCCTTTCTGCTTCCTAGGCAAGGAAAGAGAAGTCGATATTATGTTGCTAAGATCCTAAGGGATCCTTATCTCCTCACCTCCAGCAGAAAGCAAACAGTTTTGTGTTTCAATAGTCCCTTTTAGGGAGTGTGCTAATGGGTCTAGAGTAAAGGGAGAGAGAGGCTTCTGGTGGCACTGAAAAGAAGAAGCCAGACCAAGGAGACTAAGGAGGAAAAAGGGAATATCTGATTTTCCCAAATGCAAGACGGCCTTGCCTGCTTAGCAGAGACACTAGGAATATGGAGATCGCAATAAGACACACAGCAGCCTTGAGAACAAGGGCATGGGTCTCTGGAAGAGCGAGCAGTCTAAGCTTGACTGAGATCAGACTTCCTGCCAGCCAAGGTGGGCAGCAGTGAGGACGGTTTAGCTTGATTCAAAAAAAACTAATTAATGTGATAATTTTCATATCCTAGAATTGGTGGACAAATGTTCATACTTAACTACATACATGTAAACTGTAAATAGCATTAATTCCAGGTTGACATTCTATACAAATCAACTGGTCACCTTTATAAGGTCTGAGTTTAAAAGCTTCTTTAGTTATAGTTAAATATCTGGTCTAGTGGTCTGTACAGTCTATCTAATCATAACAAGCAAGTCTGGGACCTATGGGGCAGAGGCAGGAAGGCGACCCCTTTGCTGAATGCTACTCTAGCCATGCTAATGTGTTTATCATAATTGGTATGTATACTCTTTAATTTAATTTAATTATTTAATTCAGAAAGTATAATCATTCCCTCAACAAATACAGAAGAGTACCTGCTGTGTAGCAGGCATGGTGCTAGAAGCTGGGATTCAATATTGAGAAAAGCAGATAATCACGGTTCTCACGGATCTTAAACTTCTAGGTGGATTGGTGGACACCAGTAAAATAATCACACAAATAAATATAAAATTATAGTTTCAGGAAGGAGGCATCCAGGATAACATGAGAGTTGAAATAGGAAGGTTTTCCTTGTTCAGAAGTCAGGGAACATTTGCCCAAGATGTGAGTGAGAACTGAAGAGATGATTAGGAATTAAATAAGCGAAGAAGGGAGGAGAGGGGGGCCAAGTTCCAAGCAAAAGAAAGAGCCTGTGCAACCTCTGCTGAGAAGGAAGAAAATGGTGGGAGTGCAAAACGAAGGCCGGAGAAGTAAATAAAGATGAGAATACACGTGTAAGACCATGTTACAGACTTCAGTCTCTAAGAAAAATAGGACACCACTGAAGCAGTTTAAACTGAGGATTCGATGAGAGGGTGGAGGTGGGAAGTGACATGATCAAACTGACACCACAAAACTGTAGCATAAGCTATAAAGGTCAATGTCATGGTCCTAGGATTCAAGAGGAGAGCTGATAAGGGAGAGAAAGACTCACTTTAAAGGTCAAAACAGGGCTTCCCTGGTGGCGCAGTGGTTAGGAATCCGCCTGCCAATGCAGGGGACACGGGTTCATGCCCCGGTCCGGGAAGATCCCACATGCCGCGGAGCGGCTAGGCCCGTGAGCCACAACTACTGAGCCTGCGCGTCTGGAGCCTGTGCTCCGCAACAGGAGAGGCCGCGACAGTGAGAGGCCCGCGCACTGCGATGAAGAGTGACGCCGCTCACCGCAACTGGAGAAAGCCCTCGCACAGAAACGAAGACCCAACACAGCCAAAAATAATAAATAATAAAAAAATTAAAATAAAAGGTCAAAAGAAATTAAGCAAGGAGAAATAAACTGCTATAATGAGTCCATTATGTGCCCTAAGAAATCTTACATGTCACTGAAAGATAGGAAATGCTCAGAAGAGAGAAGCTACATTGGAAAAATGACCTAACCAGTTGTACCAAAACTGTTACAGTTCGTCTCACATGGTCCTCCTCTGGCTAGAATTACCTGTGATATTTCAGGATGTGAACATTTTTCTCATTTTTTTGTTGTGTTAGAATTTTCATAGAAGTAATACATGTTCATTAGGAAAGTGCAAGTGTGAAAATGTAGATAATAATCGTCTATAATCTCACCAGAATTTATAATGACATTAGTGCTGTCTGACTCACCATTCTCTAAGAGAAACTAAGCCCAGCCCAGTGGCCAGGGTAGGTCGCTGGTTCTGTGAAGTACAAAGTACTTGAGGGAACAGAAGACACTTAGATTACTGGATAAGTCAAGCCACAGTCACTAGAGAAGAGGCCAAAATCCAAATTCTGGAAAAAGCATATATGGACACCAAGTCTAGAGGTGTCAGAGATAAGAATTGAAGTTAGTAGTACAATATGGAAGCCATTGGAGTCAGAATTGTCCTTGAACACCAGCTGGTATTTGAAGCTTATTATTACAGACAGGCAGGCAGGTTTTTTGGTGCATGGGAAAATCCACCTAGTGCTAACATCTAGCCAGGTTTCAAACTGGTCTTTTTAAAACCAGTATCAGAACTATTGATACTTAAGATATTTGTCAAATGACACCATAAAACTCCTAGAAGAGAGCATAGGCAAAACACTCTCTGACATAAATTGTACCAATGTTTTCTTAGGTCAGTCTCCCAAGGCAACAGAAATAAAAACAGAAATAAACAAATGGGACCTAATCAAACTTACAAGATTTGCACTGCAAAGAAAACCATAAAAAAAAATAAAACAAAAAGACAACCTACGGAATGGGAGAAAATATTTGAAAATGTTGCGACCCACAAGGGCTAGATAATCTCCAAAATACACAAACTCAACAACAACAACAACAAAAAAAAAACCCAATCGAAAAATGGGCAGAAGACCTTATAGACATTTCTCCAAAGCAGACATACAGGTGGCCAGTAGGCATATGAAAAGATGCTCAACATCACTAATTATTAGAGAAATGCAAATCAAAACTACAGTGAGGTACCACCTCACACCAGTCAGAATGGCCATCATGAAAAAGTCAACAAATAACAAATGCAGGAGAGGGTGTGGAGAAAAGGGAACTCTCCTACACTGTTGGTGGGAATGTAAGTTGGTAAAGTCACTATGGAAAACAGTATGGAGGTTCCTCAGAAAACTAAAAATAGAATTACCATATGATCCAGCAATCCCACTCCTGGAAATATATCCAGACAAAACTATAATTCAAAAAGATACATGCACCCTTATGTTCATAGCAGCACTGTTCACAATAGCCAAAACATGGAAACAACAACCTAAATGCCCATCAACAGATGAATGGATAAAGAAGATGTGGTATATATATATATATATATATATATATATATATATATATATATACATACACAGTGGAATACTACTCAGCCATAAAAAAGAACTAAATAACACCATTTGCAGCAACATGGATGCAACTAGAGATTATCATACTAAGTGAAATAAGTCAGGAAGATAAATACCATATGATATCATTTATATGTGGAATCTAAAATATGGCACAAATGAACCTATCTACAAAGCATAAACTGACTCAAAGACATAGAGAACAGACTTGTGGTTGCCAAGGGGGAGGGGGAGAGGGAGAGGGATGGACTGGGAGTTTGGAGTTGGTAGATGTAAACTGTTACATTTAGAATGGATAAACAACAAGGTCCTAATGTATAGCACAGGGAACTATATATTCAATATCCTGTGATAAACCATAATGGAAAAAAATATTAAAAAAGAATGTCTCTATGTGTATAACTGAGTCACTTTGCTGCACAGCAGAGATGGGCACAACATTGTAAATCAACTATACTTCAATTTAAGAAAAAGAAAAAAAAGATGTTTGTCAAAAACACACATAAATACACACACACACACACACACACAAATTCCTGGTATCTTCCCCAAACCTAATGAGTAAGTATCTCTGAAGTTAAGATTCAGAATTATACATTTTCAACAAGTTTAGATAATTCTTTTGTGTACTCAAGTGCCAATATCAGGGGTCTAGGCTATGACTACCGTGAAGCCTGCTGCTAAAAAAAAGCCCATGACTATTAAGAGCTAGTGACTATTCGAGTAACACTGACCTACTCTGCCTAGTAAAAGAAGTTCTTTTTCTCAGTAATTAGAAAAAAGCAATTAAGGTCCATAAGCCCTGGTCCCTGCATTCACTATAGCCTTCCCAGAGTTCCCAAAGCCCAAAGTCTAATACTGTAGTTCATCAATTGCATGAAATATTTTGGATCAGCAATCTTTTACAAATGAATTCAATTATAAGCTACCAAAAGCTGAATGGAATAAGACTTAGCTTCATTTAAAATATCATTTTTCCTTATTACATTATAATATTCCCTAAACCAACATAAAACCAAAAGAAGACTCACTTTACTTTCTTTTCTTAAATTTTCACCAAAGTATTAGGAGGTAGATCAAAACTTTCTATATCAGTGTTTTATAGCTTCTCAGGCTTATAAAGTGCTTAGCTAATATTGGAAGAGCAGAAAGCATCAAGTGTCACTTTTTGTTGTGGATTAACACATAGAAAAGGACACTCTGTGTGAGAATAATAGAACAAGACCAAGAAATCACAGAAGATAAAAAGCTGAATAAGAATCAACAAAATATCAGTTGTTTTTTAAAGCAAGCACAACTGATATTCCTAAGTTAAGTATAGGATTTAAGAATTATAAAATAATCTTCCCATGATATTCAGGATCAGTCAGATTCTCAAACACTGGATCTAATTCTGAAGTCCCAAAATCCAAGAAATATGTGACATATTTATAAAGCATTCAGAACTAAAACCTGAATATAGGCTTGAAAATATTTACTTTAAATCACCTTAGCTGGTGAAAAATAAATAAGTGAACCTATTTCATGTATAGCCAGGTAGAAATGTTTTGTTAAAGCAAAAATCTGTAAAGGGTGATGTTTATTTGGTTTGTCCTCTCTAAACATTAGAAACAACATACGTAATAAGTAACTAAACACAATAATCTTTAAGATAGCAATAAGTCTTTGGAGAAGAATAAAACTGGAGAGGAATGGAGAAATGTCTACAGGGGGCTAAAGGAAAAGATAAAATTCTTTGCCCAGATTAACTATCATTCAAGTATGAGGACAAAATAAAGACATTTTTCAACATGCAAGAACTCAGAAAGTTTTCTACCTGCATTGGTTAGGATTATTTCAGGTGCAAATGAAATAAATCTAATTCAAATAAGTTTAAACAGAAGAGGGACTCTATTTACAACTAAGACCCAGTGCAGCCTAAATAAATAAATAAATAAAATTAAAAAAAAAAAAAGGGGGGACTTCCCTGGTAGTCCAGTGGTAAAGAATCTGCCTTACAATGCAGGGGGCGTGGGTTCGATCCCTGGTCAGGGAACTAAGATCCCACATGCTGGGGGCCAACTAAGCCTGCGCGCCCCAACTACTGAGCTCAGGCACCTCAGCTAGAGAGCCTGCGCACCACAAACTACAGAGCCCACGCGCCCTGGAGCCTGCGCACCACAACTGAAGAGAAAACCCATGCGCCGCAACGAATGATCCCACATGCCACAACTAAGACCCAATGCAGCCAAAAATAAATAATAAATAAATCTTAAAAAAAGAAGTGGGACTCTATTGGCTCAAACAACTGGGAAGAAAGGGGGTCATGCAGGTCTGACTGTGCCCAGAGTCTCAACTATTATCATCAACTCTTCCTCTCTCTCTCTTTTTCTCCTCGATCTGTTTGTTTGTTTTTCAGTCTGTGGCATCATTCTCTCTCCTACTGAATATATCCCTCCTCCAAATTGTGGGAAAAGAAGAAAACATGGTTGGAACTAGTCTGATTTTATATCATCCCACTAGTAAAAACAAATCAAAACTGCATCAGTATATATAAATCCCCTGGAAAGACTGATCAGACTTGAGCCACCTCTTTTAAAAAAATCCCTGTGCTCCAGGTGATCTTGTACTATGATGGGCTACACATCGACCTGATACCCATGTCTGTGGTCACAGACATAGAGTATAGTGACTTACAGCGCCACAAGGGTCACATCAAATGGCTAGCGCTAGAGGAGCAAATTTCTAAAGAAAAGCATGTTATTGCCATAGGAAGGTAGGAGACATAGTAGGCAGCTAAAACAGCAGTAATGCACTATGCCACATATTTATCCTTTCTGAAAAAAAATTCTGGAAATCATAATTCTGCAAAACAAACAAAAAGAAAAGAAGAATAAAAATTAACAGAAAGAAAAATGCACGAGCAAGCAGAGAAACAAGCAAAATGTGTATTTCTATCCAAATAATTGTTGATAATATGCTTAGGAAGTAAAATACAGTTAAGTTATACATGTATATTATTATGTAATTATGTATTTTATATACATTACATATATAATTGTTAAGAAAGGAGTTATAAAAACATAATAGGCATTTAAAAAACTGAAAATTGCAGATGATTCAAGATCATTGTGTAGGGGGCAGGAAGTGCTCAAGAGCAAAGAAAAGGTATTCTAAAAATCTCACCTTATTTAAATGGATAAGAGGGAGAAAGTTTTATATGTATTGTTCAGTTATCTATGTTAATAGGAAAACGTATGTTTAAATACATATATGTTGAAATTTTAAAGGTAGCACGAAAATAGTGGCTCTCAAATTTTTAAAGCACTAGAAGGGGAAAAACATGGGAAAAATTATCAAACCAGGACAAGTCACAAAGTGAGTTAAATATGGGCAAATAAGAAAGCATAATAAAAGGAAGAGACAAAAGAAGATGGCAGAAAAGAGACAACATATAAGTAATTATAGTAAGTAGAAATGCATCACATTCCCATATTCTAAGAAGGCTGTCACATGAGGTTCTAAAAAAAAGCAAAACGCAAAATTCAGTTTTATTTTATTTTTAATCAAAAAATATATTATTTTAATATTTAAAATTTTTTTTTAATATTTTAAAGGAATGACACAAAGAAATTGAAAAGAATGGAAATATCAAGATATTCCTGTCAAATGATACCAAATTTAAATCAAGAATGGCATTGTTAATATCTAAGCAGAGGTAGGGCAAAAATCAATGTGACAAAAAGGGAAATTTTATACTGAGAAAATATAAAATACCTCAAAAGAATTTAAACTTTTATTCGCCAAACAACACAATAACAAATTATATAATGGAAAAAAAGTTAGATCCAAGGAGATTCAACAAAAATTAAATCATGAAAACTTTTAACATACACCTCTCAGAAGCTGAAAGAAGTACACACACAGAAAAAGAATTGTAATTCTATAATGACAATGCTAGACTTTTTCGATATTGAACTTTGTACCTAACATCTAAAATATATACATTATTTTTAAATGTTTATGGCATATTTATAAAAATTAATCATGTACTAGGCCACGAAGAAAATCTCAATACACTACAAAATGTAGAAATAGTATAGGCCACATGGTCTATCCATAAAGCAATAAATATAGAAAGTAACAAAACAGGAATGTCATTAACCTCTTGCCAAGCCTGGAGACTCAGTAACAACCTGCAACACTGCTGTGGGGATTCTCCCTTCTAGCCTTTCATAAGGAGTCCAGGGCGCTGACCCCTTATTCTTGATCATAATGGGGTGATCTGAAAGAACGGGATGTGAATATGGGATAAATATGAGACAGAACAAGAAACTCTTGAGCATGGAGGGTCTCTCTCCTGCTGGGGAAGGGGAAGGTATGGATGCTCTTCACCTAAAGCTAATGGAAAGAACAGGTAGGGGACTCTGACACAAATTTCACTCAAGGAAAACCGGGAAGGATTGCAGGTCTTTCTGAGAATGTCCATTATTCTAAGCGTGTCATTTTTAGTGGGAAAATGATAGTTAATTTATTTATAAATTCACTGGGTGGCTTAAAGTACAAGACAGAATAGGAGCAGACATGAGGTGGAAGGCACAGTCTGGGACACATTCCATGAAACTGTTGAGAGTGCTAAGTATAGGTAAACTGGCCTCAGTTTCTCCCCCGTCCACTCTTCCTCCTCTGCATGCTCAGTTATCTCACAGTCTCCAATAACTCCAATCAATTTCCAGCCAGCATCAGTCTTTTCATTTCTGCTCCATGAATCTCTTCTCAAACGTGTCAGCCTCTTGCTGAACCTTCTCTACCTTACTGGACTGAGGGAAACTTGGCTCTCCCCTAAAAACATTGCTTCCCCTGCAGCCTTCTCAAAAGGAGGCTGGTGTTTCTCCCATGGCACTTCTACCACTGATTCTGAAGTACGGTAAATGTCCTTCATGTTTTCATTGCAGCTTTCAAGAATTTGCCCTACCTCCTTCCTAAAAATCCATAGCTTTGAAACCAGGTTATCAAATTCACCCTCTAAACCATCATTACTGCTGTCATCTGAAGTCCCTAGGTCATACCCCTCACTTCTGAACAATTTTAGGCTGGCTCACCGTCACTCTCTAATACTACTCCTTTCATATTTGTGGTAATTTCAGTATACATTTAAATAAATTCTCCTGGCACTCCAACCTGTTAGTTACTTGAATGTTTTCCTATAATAATAATCTTCTCGTACTACCTCAGTCACTCTTTCCCATTGCCAGATCCTAGACACAGCAATCTCTCCATAATCTCAATTTCATACATCTTATTCTCTGCCACAATCTCCTATCTTGCAAACTCATTTCCTATAGTCTTCCAAACCCAATAATCCTTTGATTCCACTGGGACTTCCAAGCCATTAATGCTACCACTCTTTCACTGTCCCTCATTCCTTTTGATGTCCTTACGCTTCTCCTCACCCAGTTTAGGTTACATAGTTAATCCTGATAATTAATCCTTGTTATATTCCTTGCCCTTCTCTCACTGATTTGAATTTGCTTGGTGAAATTTATGCCACTGGTTATATCCAATCCTCTACCAACTCTAAGTCTGAACATATGAAGCTGAGCGTGACTGGAGAAAAATGCAATTCCACACATGACTGCTCTCACTTTAAAATTCAACCATGAACCTCAAATGGGACCCTAATATTGCCAGATAGAAAAACCATAGATCTTGGTCTACTGATTCTCCTACTCTCCTCGACAACTATTTCAGATGTTCTCTCTTTGGAAATCCTACGAACACCTCCTTTATAAACATCAGTCTCAGCATATAATCAGTTTCCTATATTATGAAGGATTTGAAATAATCAGAAGAGAACATCCAGAGACTTTCACCATCACATCTACACACACCTGCCTTCTCATCTGTTAGCAGAAGTAATAAACTTTCAAGCTCCTATCTAAAGCCAATCTTCCACAAGTTCACTAGATACCATCTTTTTGCCTACTCGTAGACAAGTTTCTAGCAATTCTTCCCTTTCTCTTCTACATCAATTTTATGCTCTTTACTTATTCTCCATCAGCATACAAAGAAACTATCATTTCTCCCATGTTTAAAAAAATCCTCTTTTCACTCTTTCCCTATAACTACTACCCCCATTTCTCTGCTCCCCTTTCCAGCAAAACTCCTTTAAAAGCCGTTGGTATTCACTGTGGCCTATTTCTCTCCCACTCTTTCTTAAACTCATGCCAATCAAGCTTTGCCCCATTGCTGCACTGAAACCATTCCACTCAACATCATCAGTGATCTCCACATTGCTAAGCTCAACTGTCAATCTTTTTTTTGTTTTTTGTAGTACATTTTTTTATTGGACTGTAGTTGCTTTACAATGGTGTGTTAGTTTCTGCTGTACCACAAAGTGAATCAGCTATATGTATACATATATCCCCTCCCTCTTGGGCCTCCCTCCCACCCATCTAGGTCATCACAGAGCACTGAGCCGAGCTCCCTGTGCTATACAGCAGGTTCCCACTAGCTATTAATTTTACACATGGTAGTGTATATATGTCAATCCTAATCTCCCAGTTCGTCCCACCCCCCTTTCCCCCACTGTGTCCACACGTCCGTTTTCTTCATTAAGAAAGGAGTGATACACTTTCTTCACTTGGCTTTCCATATATCACACTCCCTTGTTTTTTCTATTAGCTCACTCATTTCTCTTCTCTCCTTTGATATTTTCTCTTCTTTTTATTGATCTTTTAATATTTGAGTGTCCCAATGTTAAATCTTTAGTTCTCTCCTCTATCTACATTCATTCTCTTGGTTATCACGTCCATTTCCACAGTTTTAAATACTTTCAATAAACTGTTGACTACCAGATTTAAATCTCTAAAACAGGTGTTGCTTCAAAACTCCAGACTAGCCTATCCTACCCTTAACATTTCCACTTAGATATCTAATAAACATCTCAGATTCAGTATGTCTAAAACCAACTCCTGATACCAACTACGTTAGTCAGCTCAGGCTGCCATAAAAAAAACCACAGACTGGGCTTACACAACAGGAGTTTATTTCTCACAGTTCTGGAGAATGGAAGTCCAAGATAAGGGTGCCAGCAGGGTCAGTGTCTGGTGAGAGGTCTCTCCGTGGGTTGCAGATGGGTTTCTGCGTGTCCTCACATGGCCTTTCCTCAGTGTGTGCAGGGAGAGGAAGAACGAGAGAAGGTGGTGGGGGAGAGAAAGGAAGCAAGCGCTCCGGTTTCTTTTATTATAAGGACACTAATTCCATTATGAGGGCCTCACTTTTACAACTTTATCTAAGCCTAATTACCTCCCAAGGCCCCAGCTCCAAATACCATCACACTGGGGGTTAGTCTTCTACATGAATTCAGGGGGATACAGTTAAGTTTATAGCACCAACCCCTCAAGCCTTCTCCATCCTCAGCCTACTACCCCTAATTTGATAGCACCAGCATCCTTTAAGGTACTGGAGCCAAACATCTTGGAGTTATCCTTGACTTTTTTTCCTCACGTCACACATCCCATGTCAGAAAATTCTTTTGCTTCTACCTTCAAAATGTATCCAAAATAAAGTCAGTTCTCACCAACTCTCTTACCACCTTGGGCCAAGCTTCTGTTCCATTTCAGCTCCTAACAGATCTTTACCTTGTTCTTTCCTCTCCATCTATTTCCCAACAATCAGAGTGATCCTTTTAATCACAAGTCAGATCTTACTCTCTCATTTCCTGCAAGTCTTTGTTTCAGTCTTAATTTTTCAATGACCCCTACCCAGACCACCCTATTTAATATTAAAACCTCCTCCTCCACATACATTGCCCCTCTCCCTTACCCCATTCTGCTTTTATTTAACATCTTCTAACATATTATATAATTTACTTAATTGTAATGTCTATTGTTTATATTATGTCTGCCTTGATTAGCATTTAGGATCTATAAGAGCAGTAAATTCTGTCTATTTTGTTCACTGACATATTCTGAGTGCCTAGAACAGTGCCTTATACATAGCAAGTACCCAATAAATATTTTGGATGAATTAGTAAGTTAATTCTATTCTTATATTAATGAATAATAATAAGTATTTGAGCAACTGTTCATGACAGTGCTTAGTTAAATATTAATTGTCATCATTTATTAAATGCCTACCATGTACCAGGCACTCTGTTGGACAGCTTACAAACTTTATAATTCTGATAAGAACCTTGAAAGTTAGGCCTTACTCTCAACAATTTGGAGATGAAGAAACAGAGAATCTAAGAAATTATAATGGGTTGGAGCCAGATCTATCTATCTTCAAAACCCCATGCTTCTTTCTGCTACAATATGCTGCTTCTGCTTTCAGTTTATTTGTTTCACACCCTTTTTGGAAATGCAGGGCATGATGTAACCAAAAGTCATAACGTTGCATTTATTTTCATCTCTTGCCCGACTCCTTTTCTACCGAAAAACCAAAACCCAATCTGGTGATTATGTCTCCATATGTCAGAGAAAGAGGTCCACGTTTCCCATAGTACTCAAGTCAGAGGGAAATATTTAAAGAACTAAGTACTAGATCAGAAAGAAGAACTTTCAACATAGACTCTTAAACATCAGTGAAACTGAAAATTAGCACATAGTTATCAGGAGAAATATTTTTATTTCTCCATTTTGCTTCAGAATAGAAAGTTAAGGCAGGCATATTTTGTCAGAATTTCCAAAACTGAAAAGACTTTCATGGCTGAAGGTCGAGGAATGTTAAAAATTTAAAAACCTAAAGAATATTGAATCTATCTATTCAACAATAACAATCCTTTTAAAATGTTTTTTTAACTCCTATCACTAAATAAATTTTACCTCTTATAAATCTGCAATTAGGAATGGGATGAGGTAATAATCAATTCATCATAAACTCATTTTTAGGGACTAACTAATGTTAAAAAAAATCCTTTCTCACATATAAGAACATTGTCAAATATGACATTATTCTATTTTGTCCAATGACAACTTGAAAAAAATTTTAATAAGGTCATGTTTTAATTTTTTAAATTATATGTTCAATATAATAAATTTAGAAGCTTTTCCACCTGTTGTCAAACTAGGCTTCAGCATAAATAAAACTATGGTTAAAATATATACATATATGTTTAAAGTGATAAGAAATGTGGACATGAACATAAATGGATTATTTTGTGCAACATTTAAACTATTGCATAATCTTATATGTCTGAGTTAAATATTCATGTATTGATAGATTTATTAATGTCTCATTTATCTGCAATCTTCTTTTTAAAACCCAGCACTGGCAAGGTGCTAACATTTAACTAATGAGTAACGGAGACAAGATATTCAGAGTTCATCAAGAGCCCATAAACCTTACCATCACTTAATGTCATGCCATGACTTTAATGTTTAATATAAAAATATTTTTTAATTGAGGAAATTAAATTTAACATTTTCATTAAATTTTTAAAATTTTAGCCAATGCCCTAAATTATGAATACTCAAAATATAGATTCATAAATAGAATTGTAAACATGTAGAAATGTTTTAACATTTAAAGATTAAGATACTATGCACTATGATTAGATACATAACTCTACTTTTTTGGATTTCTTCCTTTCTACTTAGTCTGTGAGATTTAAGAAAAAAAAGAGAATTGACTTTATTTTTTTTTAACCTTTAAATGTATGACTCCTGTATCTTCCCAACTAGGTTGTCAGCCTCATGAGAGCAACCAAGTTTGATATTCATTGTATATCCAGGAGTTATCCTGATGTCTTGCATACTGTAGCACTCAAAAGAAAGGAGAATAAAAGGAAGAAAAGAAGAAAAGCAACATTAAAGCAGATAGCAGTTATAAAGTTAATGGAAAGAGCATTAGCCTTCATTTCAGTTCAACAGCATTTACTATGTGACAGGTACTGTGTTAGGATCTAAAGTCTTATAATCTGCTTACTTGAAAAAGTCTCTTAAACTAAACATTAGTTTCATTAGCTGGAATGGGGATGAAAATGGATTGGTAAGAAGATTTAATGATGCAAAATATAGAATGCACTATAAACTTTTCAAAAACTATACGAATACACATAAGGATGATAATGATAAACTAGCTACAATTCTGCACTTCTGGTTTAGAGAAAGAATTTTCCAAAGGCATAGGAATCACTAGAAAATGAGAGCATTCATTATTCTTTATTGGAGGTATAATGTGTGAAATATTAAGAATTAATTTGTTCTAAATCCTGGAATTTCAGTACATGCTTCCTATACCAGAAAACCTCTTTTAATCTTCTGATTTATTGAACACAAATCAATTTCTCAAATTAAAAGGAATTTCAAAAAATAAAATAAGGAACAATTTTTCACTATAAGAAGAGGATTAAGTCCTTCAATATATTTTCTTTTTACTCTATAATCCCCATGATTTTATATAAAAATCATAAAATGAAAAATATATCATTAACAAATGTATAAATCTCCAGTTAAACTAAATTGCTCATCTTCAGGCTATTCTGAATAGAATCTTCTCTGTCCTACCCCTAATGTATAATTATTAAAAATCTTAAGATTTAGTTTAAATTCTACATGTTTCATATAAATTCTCACTCCCCAGCCAGGTTCAATCTTTCAGATTGCTACACCTCTACAGCACAAAGATTGTTCACTCTGTTCTGTATTATCTGTCAATATGTTTTTCCCTTCAATTAGATTAAAACTCCATACCTTGTCTATCTCTATAAATACCACAGTACTTGCCAAGTGTTTTGTATACATCAAATACTCAAGGAATGTTTATTCAACTAAATAATGTGTTTTATCTATTTTAATCTAATAATGTTTCATGCTTTCTTTCAAATTTACCAATATGCAGTATTTTTATGCCTAAAGATTACTAAGTATTTTGTTAATTTAATTTCAAGTATAATCTCAATTACTTTCATAATTCTATCTCAATTTTAAACTTATCACCTTGATGTACTGTCTTTGTAAGAAAAAGCTGTTAAGCAAAGGAACTTTACATCCAAGTTCTAACAAATTCCCAAGCAGTTTTCAAAGACACATAGGAATGTGTTAGCCATAGCTAAGAATTCTACCATAAAATCAGTTTGAGTCAAAAACTAGAAAGAGTTGCAAAAATGAGAGTTTTTTCCCTTCTGTTGTTATGAAATTATGTCACTCATGTGATAAGAAAGGAAAACTAAGCAAAATATTTTTAAATAAAGAGAAGTTCAAAAGTGCTATATATAACTCCATGAATGTACTTAATGTCACTGAAATGTATACCTAAAAATGATTAAAATGGTAAATTTGTATTATGCATATTTTACTGCAATAAAAAAACTGCTATATCCTTTTTAAATTTGTTTTATAGTAAAAGGATTTCCATGGGACCTGGCACAGAACATTACACATGTTAAAGTAAATCGGCCAAACATGTATAATGGTTGAATTGTGCCTTAATAAAGAAAATGTCCTGGAAAGTAAATATTCAAAACAAATAGCAGACTTCAAAGCATAAGGGTAAATATTCCTCAGCCTATGCTTCATATGTGGAATCCTTTAAGGCAGGATACCCTATTAGTAACTTTTTTATTTATAACCTATAAGTGATGATAAAACTCCTTTCTAAAATATTAATAATAATAACTATTAGTAATTACATGCTTGCTATGTACCAGGAGCTGTGCTAGACATTTCATGTATATTATCTCTAATGTTAGTCCCATGAAAATCAATCACATAACCCTTACTTCACTCCACTAGTCCCCATAATCACAAACTTTAGAGCTACTGAAACTTCTTTTATCAGGTGTGGAAAACAGATCACTTCCATAGTATTGTCTTTATAAAAGACGTCAGAAAATCCAAGCAATCATTCTTATGATATAGAATAGGAATTAATTTAAGAGGGAGTTCCTTACAAGTCAGGCCCAAACCATTCCATGGGTAGGTTCCCTGAAAAGGATGGCTCCCGTATAGAAAGAATGATGAGTAATACGATCTGAGTTTTGCAAATGAGAGGATTTATAGAAATGAGGTCATTTATTCAGTTCCAAACTCATCATATGCCCTCAGTAAATGTTTGTTGAGAGCATGAATAAATGAATGAGTTAGGAAACAGATCATATACTTCCTACTTGATATACATGAAAGATAATGATGATCACTACCCTAAATCTTTATTCTTTTTCTTTTCCATCATCCTTTAAGAGCAATTAAAAGTTGCTAAAGTACCTAAAAATATTACACATTCTTTGTTATCTACATTCAATATCTTTCCCTCTTGGTATTTCTCCTTTTATTTTCAATTAGTAACCCACAGGGTGTTTCATTTGCAGAACAACAGAATATCAGAAGTTATTTGAGTGATTACAATATACCAAATGAAGAAACATTTGAAAGCCAAATGAGGCTACGTGACATATTCAAGGTCATGCAGAGAGAGTCAGAATGAAATCTCAAATCTCCTATTATATTAGTTGTTTAATGGATTTTGCCTCTTAGATTTTTTTTGGGGGGGTGGGGTGGGTATATTTTTTTTTATTGAAGTATAATTGATTTACAATATTATATTAGTTTTAGGTGTACAACATAGGGATTCAATATTTTTATAGGTTATACTCCATTTAAAGTTATTACAAAATAATGGCTATACCTGCCTCTTAGATTTTATTAGCTAAATTTGTATACTCTCTTGATCTGGAACCATGATATATACATGAATATTCCACACAGTAGTTGGCAAACTGCTGGACATTTACTGGGTCTAAATACATACTTGATGGTTATTAACATTCATATAGTCACAGAATTGGAATTACTAATAGTATTTGGTTGTCCATGCAGCACATCATAGGGCATTCATTTTACATCACAAAAGTAGCACATTAAAATATTCCCTTATATTGGTTAGTGGTTTTGATTTCCACTTAGAAACTTTCCAGGCCTAGCATAGACTTTTACAGCTCCTTCTTAATGTTGACCATTTAGTCTCTGGTGCATTTTGGCTCCTAAGTGCAGCTCTTGCTAACAAAATAGAAGATGAAACTTCCTTTGGAGCAATTTTATCATGGTTTAAAATGCTTTGAAATGTCTCTGTTCAAAAAGAAACGCTTTTGTTAATGTTGACAGTGTAATTCCTTTAAAGAATCCCCAAAAAGAAAATCTATGAGAGAAACACGTTCAGAAGTTGATAGGTAGACACAGCCACAATTTAAAATGAACTATAATTAGTCCCTTTTTCCCTAAAAGAAACTGTATTGATAGAAGGTGAAGGCCTAAAATATTTGAAACCTAAGTCTTCTCATATAAGATCCCTGGCTAGAAAAGTTAAGATTATAGGAACCTTAAATAAATACTGCTAAGTGAAAGAAGCCAGGGTGCAAATATGTAAAACATGACTCCAACTATATGATATTATCGGAAAGGCAAACCTATAAATACAGTAAAAAGATCAGTGGCTGTCAGAAGTAGTGGGGGTGGGGGAGTGAAGAGGGATGAATAAGTGGAGCAGAGAGGATTTTTAGGGCAGTGAAACTATTCTGTATGGTATTGTAACAGTGAATACATGGTTTTATGCATTTGACAAAACTCACAGAACTGTACAACACAAAGTATGAACTCTAATGCAAATTGTAAATTTTAGTTAATACTAATGTATCAATTTTGGTTCAACAATTATAACATAGGTACCACAGCAACACAAAATGTTACAGGGAAACTGGGGAGGAGGAGTGGGTAGTAGTATACAAAAACTCTGTACTTTCTATTTAATTTTTCTATAAATCTAAAACTACTTTAAGAAATAAGTCTATTAATTTTTTAAGTTAGTATTATAAAAATGTTAATGGTTATAAAACTATACTCTCTCATTTCTTAACAAGAGTTTTAACCTAGCACGAGAGTGTTATATCTCTTCAGATAAACACATGTTCAGCTCCATACAACTTTATAACATTGTATATTTATGAATCGTGGGTGCTATTACACTTTCTGTGTATACAGCACCTTCGAAAATATTCCTAGATGCAAGTCCAACTTTGTGGCATTCTAATCAAAATATGTTCACTTAAAGAAATTTCTTTCCTGTCAAAAAAAAGTTTTAATTATTAAATAAAAGTTTAAAAAATATATGTGATTTAAATCTGTTTTAGAGAAATAAATCAGTATGTACACAGAATTATACATTGAGCTAATTTCTATACCACTCTGCAACATGCAAATTAAAATTTTCTATCCATAAGTTTGTCACTCCCCAAAAAGGAGGAGATTTAGACGTGTAGAGAAATTTTGTGAAAGTATATAAAATGTTTGAACAAAATGCTACTAAAGTGATTAGAAAATGAAGTAGCAGCTGGAAGACTCTGAGCCACCCAGCAGGCGATGAAAGAACCCTTTGTTCTGCCCCATTACAATAAGCTGCCTCTAAATTTTGGTTATTCACACGAAGTCCATTTGTCCTACAGCAAGTTGTCCTACTCATAAAGGTACTTGATGGCTGATAATGACAATAACAGTAATGCTGAGGATAATCATTCCAAGTGTAGCATTTAGAATAGTGGTCGATTTGTGTGGTATTGTTTTGTGAAACAAACTTTAAAAGACACAAAATACAATTTTATAAAACATTGATTTTTGCCTATAGGTGAAAGTACATAAAAATTTCATAAAGTTTTGTTGAAAATCAGTGTTATCAAGGATAAACAATAAGGGGCTTCCCTGGTGACGCAGTGGTTAAGAATCCGCCTGCCAATGCAGGGGACGCAGGTTCGAGTCCTGGTCCGGGAAGATCCCACGTTCTGCGGAGCAACAAAGCCGTGCGCCACAACTACTGAGCCCGCGTGCCACAATTACTGAAGCCCACGTGCCTAGAGCCCGTGCTCCACAACAAGAAAAGCCACCGCAATGAGAAGCCCGCGCACCGCAACAAAGAGTAGCCCCGGCTCACCGCTACTAGAGAAAGCCCACGCGCAGCAACGAAGACCCAATGCAGCCAAAAATAAATAAATTAATGAATGAAAAAAAAATAAACAACAAGTGTGTAAATCAATTTAAGTAGGTGTTGTTCGTTTTTAAAGGCATTTATACAAGCCTTGTGAGGAAAAAGTTGGGTTCTGCTTTGAAGCTGGCCTAAATTCTGAGAGAGACAGAGTAAGCAAGAAAGAGCCAAAGACAAAAATGTCAAAAAGCCCCATTGGATTTAGCTATATTCTCTTCTGCAAACTAAAAAGGCTACAAACTTAGTAGATTTATCAATAAAAATACAAAGCCAAGCATAAAAAATCATGAAATAAATGCTATATTAATATTCAGCATATAATCAATAAACATTTTTGAATACAAGACACTGATAAAGTGCTTTAGAGACTAAAAAGAAGTTCCTAATATGATGCCTATGCACAAGCTTAGATAGGTGAAGAGATAAATCGTATGACAGGTGTAATAAATGTTTTATGAGTGAATTTTTAAAGAAAGCACTAATGTTATTTATGGTTCATAGTAATTATAACACATCCAAATAGCTGGAGACAGCATTATAGAGATTGTAATGTGAGGCTGGATAAGATTTAAATAGGTAAGAGAGGAGAGCACTTTAAGAGCGGAAAGAACATTAGTAAAATGGGAAAATATTAGTTGGAGAAAGTGAAGCGTTAACAGACTAGTTTAGTTATAGGGAAGCTGTGGGGTGATCACCCAGAAAGTTACATTATAAAAAGGTCAAGTCACATTATAAAAAGAATGGAAAAGGATGAATAGGTCAGAGAACTCCTTAGGAAAAGAAAGCAACAGGATTTGATAGCACGAAATAAATGTCAGGTGGAAGAGTGAATGATGACTGATAGGATTTTAGATACGAGTTGAAGTTATTGACCTGTAGCAATGTGGAAATTAGAGCAGTATATGATAGCAGTTAGGCACCTTGACCCTGAAGCAGGCTGCCTGGGTTTAAATTCTAATTTTGCCAGTTAATACTTTTTGAACTTAGACCAGTTATTTAAACTCACAATGTAACACAGAGATAGAAATCTGTGAGGTTATTTAAGGATTAAATGATTTAATATATGGAAAGATTTAGAATAGCTCCTGACTCATAGCACACATCTAATGGATATTAGGTTTCTTTATTATTGTTATACAATTGAAATTAGAATTTGAGAAAGATATAATTTGGCACCTAAACCATAGATTTGGTATGGTAAATGATCCCATCAAATTGAGGAAATGTCTAAGGACATTGTATAATACAGAAGTAAAAAGCAAAAGTCCATGGGCTAAACTTTGGAGTTTGCTTATATCTAAAAATCAGAGAGTTAAAAAAAATAGTATGGTCAGGAATATAAGAGGTAGTGTATTATCACAAAGCAAAGGTATCATAGGAACCATTAACAAAGCAAAGGTATCACAGCTAGCAATGCAAAGAAATAAGAGAAAAGGCACACTGAAAAATGGCCAAAGTCCTCAGTGACTCTTAAGAGTGTTTTTTCTAGTGAAAGGAGGCAGGGAAGGGCAAAGAGAAATAAAGACTCTGAGAAGAGAAGGGATATGTATATATATATATGGAAGATTACTAAATAAATGAGTAGGAATTAGAGCTACTGAATGTAGAGCAATATATATATATGGAAGATTACAAAATAAATGAGTAGGAATTAGAGCTACTGAATGTAGAGCAATGACATAAGAGAAAGAAAATGCAATGGCAATTAGCCAGGCAGCAGAATCAATCACAAAGATTTTTTAAGAAGAAGGAGACATATGGATTATGTAATTAAGTATGTCAATAAAATTATGTTTATTGAAATATGAATATTATGTTAAAGTGGTATTAAGGCTATTTTTAAAATTTAAATCAGAATTACTATAGTTGCTTTAAAAATTGTTAGTCAAAATGTCAGATACACTAAACCCATTTGACTTTTCATGTTTCAGTTTCTTTACCATTAGGTTTTTTCTCCTCTTAATCTCAAATTTTTAACATGTTGAAATACACGCATTATTGAATTTAAGTATTCTGTAAAAAAAGTATAGTTACAGAACAGATAACAACTAAAAATACTTTATGTGCTTATTAATAATAAAAAGTTATTGTTTCATAGAAATATGTAGGGGGCAAGGAACTGTTAACAGTTGTTTCCTCCATCAAGAAAAATCGGATCGCTGAGTGTCAAAAAGTAAGAGAAGGACTTATATTCACTGTTTCTTTTTTTTCTTTATCCTTTGCATTTTGTACCATGTCTAGATATTAACATTTCAAAAATAAATAAAATTTAACAGACTATAAAGGAAAACATAAAAGTAAAAAGGCAAAAATAAATAAAAACTTGTTCTAATAGCTGGGGTTTTTTTTTTTACTAATGCAAAGGGAATACGTAATTAGAAAATTTAAATGTATTAAACCGATTTTATAAAAATTTTAAATGGGATAAGAGA
This sequence comes from Eschrichtius robustus, assembly GCF_028021215.1. NCBI lineage: Eukaryota > Metazoa > Chordata > Mammalia > Artiodactyla > Eschrichtiidae > Eschrichtius > Eschrichtius robustus. The sequence continues at coordinate 13,025,328 of NC_090838.1, forward strand.
TAGGACATTGAATTCTGAGAAGCATTTTTATAATTTAGTTTTCAAAATTATTTAGAAATTATATATGCTTTTACTTTGTTCTACCTTATTTTTCTCTTCATAAAAAAAAGTGGAAGACATTTACAATTCTGACAAGCTAAGCAGCTGAAGAAAGATAATTTCTGAAGAAAGATACACAGTAAGCGATCTAGATTCAAACTTTGTTTTGACATCTTTGGCTCAAGGAGAAAATGCAACAAAGAATAGCAAAGAAGAGGGAAGAGAACTTTAAATGCCAGGATCGCAGAACTATGTGCCTCAAGAAGAAAAGTTTACTCAAAGTGATACATTTAAGACATAACTATTCTTATTTACTTTGTGGATTCTTGCATTCAGCTAACACTTACTGAATACTTATTGTGTCAAGCACCGTTCCTAGGCACTGGAAACACAGTGATAAGAAAAACTTTTGCCCTCCCAGAGTTTAAAATTTAGTGAGAAAGGCAGACAATAAACAAGATAAATAAGTAAAATACATAGTCTGTTGATGGCAAAGTATTAAGGAGGAAAAAATAAAAGCACGGAAGGGGCATATGAATGTTAACAGAAAGAAAAAGCCACATTGAGAAAGTGACATTTGAATAAAGTTCTAAGGAAGGGAGTGCAGGGCAAGCTATACAGATATTTTAGGAACAAGCATTCCAGGAAAAGAAAGCAAGTGAAGAAGCCCTGAGGCAGGGACATTCCTAATGTATCCAACAAACAAGGTCAGTGTGGTTTCAGTAGAATGAAGAAGGGGAAAATAGTAGAGAGGAGTTTAGGGAATTGAGAGCGTCAAATCATCACATACCCTTGTACATGAAAGTAAGAATTTCGGCGTTTTCTCTGAGTCAGTCGGAAAGCCTTCGGAAAGTTTTGAGCAGAGTTGTGATGTGCTATGACATATCTTAAAGAATCATTCTGGCTAATGTGTTCAGAATAGATTGAAGGGGAGCAAATACTAAAAGCAAGGAGACCAACTGGGACTCTACTGCAATCATCCTGGCAAGAAAAGCTAAAGCCAACAGGATTTGGTGGTGGGCCAGCTGTGCGTAGTGAGACAAAAGTGTCAAAAATGACTCCAAGATCTCTAACCTGAGTAACTGAAAGAATGAAGTTACCACTCACTGAAATGAGAAAGCCAGTGGGAGGAGGGGTTTGCGGGGAAATATCAGGAGCTCAGTTCAGGACATGTTAGGTTTGAGATAACTATTAGGCATCACAGTAGAGATGCTGAGTAAACAGTTATGAGTGAAGTTAAGGGAAGAGGTCCTCAAGGCTTCTTCTTTTTTTTTTTTTTTTTTAATTTTTATTTATTTATTTATTTATTTATTTGGCTGCATTGGGTCTTCGTTGCTGCGCGCGGGCTTTCTGTACTTGCAGAGAGCAGGGGCTACTCTTTGTTGAGGTGTGCAGGCTTCTCATTGTGGTGGCTTCTCCCCTTGTGGAGCACAGGCTCTAAGCGCACAGGCTTCAGTAGCTGTGGCTCGCGGGCTCAGCTGCTCTGCGGCATGTGGGATCTTCCCGGACCAGGGTTTGAACCCGTGTCCCCTGCATTGGCAGGCGGATCCTTAACCACTGCGCCACCAGGGAAGCCCAAGGCTTCTTCTTTTTTTTTCTTTTTTTAATTACATGTGCTCAAAATTATAAAATTTATTAAATTACAGAAACATAATTGTAGAGACTTTTAGATTATGAGTTTATTCTTTTGCCCGTACCCCGGATAGGTAAAATAGTTTAATGACTATTTCTTCTCTGTTTGCTGTTATAGCATGTGCCCGTGCTTAAAAACAAAAACAACAGCAACAAAAACATGAAATGGGAATATTTGAAGGATAGCTTCAGTGATATATTTTACAACTATATGGAAAAAATATAATTTAGAACCCTTCTGATATCTTTATATCCTAGTCCCCGTAGCACAAAAGATAATTTTTAGTAGTATAAATTCTGTCACAGACTACTGTATGTCTATGTAAATATGTATAATGTCTGTGTTAGAAAAATTTCCCAAACTGATGGCTAACTCTACAAATATCCTTTCATGTGGCCATTTAGATGGAACTAAAGATCAACTTTACTACATATTTTGTTTTCTATTTTGATTAACTAAATAATGTTAAATGGATGACATTAACTCGGAGGTTTGCATACTTAAGGCACTGACTATCAACATAACTTTTTCAAGTTGACTTAGTGGAAGGCTCTGCTTCTCTTCTCATGCTCACTGTTAATGCATCCAAAAGCTTGTTACTTTAAACTGAAGTAACACAGAGATTTATTCTAAGGTTGAATAAAAGCAAGTATTTTTTGAAGTGGCTTTCATCCTTTGAATATTTTTCTTCTGATCTGAAAGCATTCAACTTTTACATTTTAAGAACAAACATAAAAAGAACAATGTGGAGAGAGGGTGGATTTCAATTTTAAATGTCTTCTACCATAGCCCTCAATGCAGACTCTTCAAACCTGGCTATGAAGACAAAAGCAAAAGAGCCAAAATGTTACCTCCCTCCTATCCTCCAACTTTCTAATTCCAGAGACAAGAATTCACAGAACTAGGGAGAAGAGGGAAGGTGGGGTCTGTTTCTGTGTGCATATGTGTGTTTGGGTAGGTGGTACTGGGGGAAGGTGTACTTGAGTAATGACACTAGCACGAGCAAATTTCCCATTTGAGGAGGTGTAATCTTCCTCAAAATTTTAATGAGAAAAGCTCTACAAATCAAAGTAGTAGTGGGGTAGTGGCATGGAAAACCACTGCAGCAGTATGTGCTAGGAATTTAAACTTATCACGTACTTCAGAGTGTGAAAGAACCAATAGTGGTTGTAAATTTATATACTATTTATTAGAGGAAGAATGAAAGCATATATAAAACCTCCTAAAATTAGGAATAAGACTGGAAGCACAAAAATTTGCCCTAGAGAAACTTATATGAGAACAAAATTCAGTGTTCACACACAGCAACAAGGAATAGGGAAAAGGACAAACCTTGGTTTGTGAAGACAAACCTTGATTGTGATGAGATCTGCCTTGTATAAAGATAACAGAAAAATCCAACATGGGACTTATAATAATAATAAAAAGAAGGAAAAGGAAGATGAGGACCCATGTAGAAAAAAATGTTAAAGGAATATCTTCATCAGACTCAAAGGAATAGGCATACTCCTAAAGATAACCTAACTCAGGATACAGGAAAAAAATGAAAGAACAAGTCAAACGTTCTAAATAGTTATTAATTATTGAGTATTTACTATGTATCAGTATATTGTTATTCATTACTGAGGAGTTCTGTCAGAGCTGTTATAAATATATCACATGTATTAGCTCATTTAATCATCACAATGATCCCATGAGATGTTATTATCCCCTTTTTAGATATAAAGACTTTCCCAAGATCGTAAAGCTATTAAGAATTCAAAAAGACATAGCTATTATGAGCAGGTGTAGAAATTTATTCATTCGTATACTCAAATAATATTTTATGGGTACTTACAAGGGGCAGGTACTATTCTAGGCACTTGGGATATATTAGTGGGGGGAGGGGAAAGAAACCTGCCTTCAAGGAGCTTGTATTCCAGCAAGATATAAATTATATAGTGTGTGAGAAGGTGCTGAGTTCTGGGGGGGGCAAACAAGAAATTAGAGCAGGATATTGAAGTTAGAAAGTAGCTGGTGGGAGATCAAAATTAATGTATAGAGCTGAGTTTGAAATGGTTTTTAATGTGTCTGAGAACCTTGGCTTGTAATACGATAATTTAATCCAGTCATATTTATTTTGTGAATTGATATGTCAGTGTTCCTTCTGTCATTGTATGCTTTCTGATTTTTATCTTTTCTTGATGCTTCCTTCTTTCCTTACTTTTTGCTAAGTAGCCCACTTTATTGTTATTTCTCTGCCAAGTGTTTTGAAAAGTATTACTCTACTAATGGTTACCTTTAAATTATGTATATCATTTATTTCCTCTATGTACAGAAACTAAGCTCCACAAGGCCAGTCTTATACATGTCTTCTTACGTATTCTATTACTGAGCCTAATACAGTAGCAGGAGTATCAAAATATTTTTGTTTTATGAATAAACAAATTAATAGTAGGTATTAACTACATGATCATAATTCTGCTCTGGGGCCAAAGATAGACTCTGGAGGGAGAAACTAAAACTAGAAAGTGAATACAAAGAAAGTGAAAAAATTGCTACAGAGGAGAGTGCCTCTATCCCAATCCTGACTAAGTGATCTTGAAAAACTTACCCATCCTCTTTGCACTTCTGTTTTTTTTTTTCACTTTAAAAATAGGGAGAGTGGATTTGAACAGTGGTTCGTTACCTTTTTGTGAGTCATAGATCCTCTTGAGAAACCAATAAACACTAGCAATGTTCTCCACAAAAGCTTTATATACATATATCATGAAGAATAAGTTGACATATTTTATAAGATTATGAAAAGCCTTTAATGTGAACATTGCTTTTTTAATGTGAATATTGTTAATGCAATATGAAACACTAAAGAAATATTTTATAACATTTAAAGGTAGATACACACATTAGATACATACACACAAAACCCTCTCCATATTTTATAATAAAGAAAGCCCAAAACTCCTAAGCTGGAAGGAAGCATTTATCCAAAGAAAGAAACAGAAGATTTATAGATACCTTCTTCTAAATTCTCGTAACATATTTATTGCAGATAGGGATGAAGTCGTTTAAGCTTAGCTTTTCTTGACAAACCAATTCTGATTGGTCGACTGCATGTCTTAACAGGTAGTACTCTTGAAATTCCATATGAAAAGTTGCCACCTAAAAGTATAAGACGATAAAAGTACATAAGGGAGTAAAAATCACTCATAGTTTCTATGCTTAAAAATTTTTACTAACTTCTAATCATGATACTAGCAACATTTACTGAGTCACTGAGCTAAGTGCTTTGAATGCATTACTTTACTTACTCCAATCTCCATTTTTTAAAAGTGGAAAACTCAGCACAAAAAATTTAAGTAACTTGCCAAACATACAATAAAATAGCAGCTAAATAAAATCAGCGTTCCAGTCAGGAAATCTGACTTAACAACAACAAAAAAAAACTATATAGGTTTTAAAGTTAACCTGATGTAGTGGTTGTAAAGACCATGTTGTTTTTCTATTAGAAGTTACTAGACTATACTGTTAATAATTACATTTGGCTTCGAATAGAGATTATTATCAATAATAGAGCACAAGTGTATTTCATCTGTTATGTATCAATGGAGGGCTCTAATTTTGAAGTTTTTATTTAACATCACACTAACATTTTCTAAAAAATTCAAAACATTTCATGGAGGTATATATGTTACTAAATCAGTTAACCAAACAAGTAGAATCAATTACTCTTGATAATGAGTACCTCTCATTAACAAAATACCTCTTACTTTGAGTACTTTTTAAAAAATAAACAGTAGGGTACATATGTAAAGCTAAAAATGTATCAAGCTTTAATGAATTAGTGTGACCTTAACATAACAGCACATTATGCTAAAAACAGTGTAATCAACCTAACGTTAAATATGATTAAAGGTAAACAGCATGATTTCTACTAAGCTGAATCAAATAGAATCTGTGTATCTATGTAAACAATAATGAAATAAAATACAAAATTTAGCTATATGTAAATAGAGAGAAAACACAAAAATAGTTATAAATCAGTTTATGATATTTTATTCAACATTAAAATTATAAAGTTAATTATAAAAATAAGAGGAAAAATGTATTGCTAGATTTTTTCATTTTTTTAAATGAAAAAGGATGGTCTAAAATAAAATTGTTGGACCATGTCTGATGCACTAGATTTGGTTATAAATTAGGTAATTTCAGCAATTTATGCTAAGTGTACTTCTTTATTATGAAGTTATTGTTTCAGAAAAAAGCTATGATTAGTCTATTTGATTACTTTTTCAAAGTATAGCTTTCCTCTTTCACATTCTAATACAATAGATACTTCTGGTAATTTTGCAATGGATGGGAAATGGGAAATCACTGAACCAATTTGTATCAACAGCAGGTCTTTTGCAAAGCACATGACCTTAAACAGTCATTAAATTGTGGCTATAAGAATATGCTTCTTTGTCTCCTTGGATTTCCTACCATTTTTTAAAAATAAATAATGATCCCTTTTATTATTGCTATATACTAGATTAACTTACTGCTTTGTATTGTGTAACAATTCTAAACATTCAAGCATAATACCAGAAATTGCTCATTTTAGAAATCAATGAAGTCATGAAGGTTGTTAGTGGTCTTTTAGAAATAATGCCAAGTCAGTTGTTTTCTAAATCCTTGTAACTCAAAGTTCCAGCTCAACTCAAAGTCTAGCAGCATCTCCATCTGCTAGGAGCTTGATAGGAATGCAGAATCTTAGAGCCTACCACACAACAAAATCAGAATCATTTAATAAGACACCCAGGTGATTCATATGTCAGATGAAATAAAAACTCACTTGAGAGCTGTGAGTTTCAGTTTTATCTGGGGACTTACTGTGGACCATACCCCAAGATACAGCCTCTCAGATAGCTCTGAAGAGGTAAGGGAGGAGGTCAGCATATATGTGATTTTGGAGAAGGGGTACCTGCAATCAGACACACATCTTGATAGAAGGTTACTGCTAGTCAGGAGGAACAGATATCTTAGTTAATTATTTTAGTGCTTTTCTAAGTATGGGAAGATGCAAGAAATTGGATTCACACAATTTTCTCCTGAAAATATCTATCTGAAGGCCTGTTCTGCCAGTTTTCCCAGAGCACAGAATGCCTCATTCCTGATCTCTGCCTTGAACTCCTTTCAGGGTGCGCTACAGGTCAGCAAGTGCGGTGGCTAATGACTCAATCCCTGTAGAGTCGGGTGACTAGTGACATTCTTTGGCTGACATATATCCACATTAACATTAGAGAAGTATTGGTGCTAAATGATATATAAAGCACCTGGCACACTGGCTAGCTGGCATTTAACATGCTCAAAGTACTTGCCTTCTCCATACCACAAAGAGAGAAGAGAGAGACAAGGGGAGATAGGATACCCTGGAGATATTAGTAGTAGAAACTTTAATTGGAGGCATCATGATGACAAGTGGGTAGGTATCAATAACATTTCTGTACAATCAGAAGTTTTCCAATACCTTTAAAATCACCCTACATAAGCAGGCACCCACTCTCTCTAGGCAGTTAGTCCATTATTATCCCCACTTCACAGTATCTCCCAACTTTTCCCTTACACTATGGATTTTAACAAGCCTCAGGAAGATCATTCCATTTCTATGCACTTTGAAAGTGGATGCAAGACAACGATCCTAACATAGTATTAAATAACTCTGGCTGACCTCACGTTATTTTTCATATTTCATGACAAGGAGGAACTTTTCCTTGTGAAGCCACAATAGAGTATCATGGGTTCAGATATTTCCAACAAGTGTAACATTTCTTTCCCAATTTAGGCACATACTTTAATCTGCCTCAAATATCCTTTTTATTATCACAATTAACATCATGATGACAATATGGGTTTGTGCTCCCTAATCTTCCTTTATTCTATCAGAGAATATGTTCCTAAACCCAATTTCTTCCTTTCTTCCTGTCCTAGAAGAAACAACCCCTATCCTTTTCAGGCCAATTCCACCATCCCGCTTTTAGTCTTAGAGAGTATTGTTCCTTTAATTATTTCCTTTATTCGTGGGAGAAGAAATTTCCCATGGGCTTTTGATCTTCCAAGGACTTGGATTAATTTTTAAGAGTATTTCATTGTAAACTAAGAAAAGAGGAAATTATGCAATTCTGAAGTGACTGAATAAAAGTACCAGGGACAGCAATTCTACTGATGAGAAGCCAGGAGAAATGCTTTGAGAAATGATGCATGACTGAAGGTATTTTGGTAAATATACTTCACCTACATGATTATTATTTCTAGATCTAGTCTTATTGTGTAATACCAGCAACTTCTGACCAAATGAAAACATAGTTATTCAGAAAATAATTCCCTAATTTTAATCCAACTCTTACCTCACCCCCATTGGTACTACAAGTTAGAACAGGTGTTAGACTTAGTGTGTCTTATTCTGATATTAAACACCTCTTAGGCAAAGGATAAGGTTAGCTGTTTAACTTTTCTTCAGTTTGATTTTTTATAGTAAGCAAAAGTTTAAATGCCATAGTCCTAAATCATGTTAATATATGTAAATGATGCTAATTTCTTTCAAAATCACTACATAAAATGTACATATATAGAGCCTCATAATCTTTCAAGAATAGAAAACAATGGTAATAAATTTATAATTGGGAGTAACATCAACATAAATCCAACTTAGATAAATGCCTTTTTCATTTTTGCTAATTAATGTTACATACATTAGATGTGTATATTAGGTATAGATATATAGATATATGTATATATATCTATATATATACATATAAAACACCTATCTTATCATATAGTTATTGCAATGCATCACTGCAAATATTTAAACAGTTTAGAGTGCATTTTCTAATTACATTCTAAATGATATTTTAATTTTTAGCCAATTTTTAACTATAGGAATTTGCATCAGTAAATTATTAATGTTTACAAAAGTATTAAATCTTTGTATTTATTTGTTAACACCCTAAGTATATCTTCCTCATACTAAAAGTACAAAAATGCAATAATCATCTTAGAAAGTATTATAGAAAATAACTAAAAATCTTACCTCCCTTCAGTAAATAATTAAATTTTTCTTCCTTAAATTCATCAGAGAAAAAAGCTGGTCTTTCAGGTGAAGGTTTTTCACAACCTAAAAATAAAGATCAGTGTGTTATAGCAAAAAGTAACTTTTATATAAAATGTTAATACTATAAAAAAATTACTTTTTCAGGAATATTTCCTCCCATTGGCTCCTAATATTTAGATAAGTAAAACAGGACATTTCAAAGCTCCTTTAAAAAATTTCATCACTTGTTCCCATCAACTTCAGTATATTATTTAATGTTTGAACAACACTTTATAGAAAAATAATAATGCATCAAGAAACATTGTCTTATACCTTATCTTCTTTTTTGCCAAAATTATATATTTGGCCTACACAGAAAAAAAAAAAAGCAGCATTTTCTTTTAACTCAGAAAGTATATTTTAAAACTAATTTCATACCTTCCTTAGAAGTAGAATAGAGTAATTCTTCCTCTGATGTTCTTAGACAGCAATATTCATTAGGAACTTCCTGCTCTCCATTTTTGGGTACTTTTTTCCATTTAAACAAATTTTGGTGTTTTTTACGTGTATTAGGACCTGCTATTGTATCACAGAGCAAAGAAGATGAAGATATTTTGTTTTCTGTACCCATTTTCAAACCTTTCTTAATCTCCGTTTTTACCTCTTCAACATCATTATTTTCTACAAAGTAATTTTCTTGCCCATTGTTGGTTTCCACAGTGCTTAGAATTTCATTTTCCGTACTAATTTCATGAAACATATGAAGTTCTTCAAGTACTAAATCAAATTTACTCTTCATCTCAAAATCGTTTACTATTGTCAGAGCGTCTCTTGATAAACACTTGGCAGATACGTCCTGAAAACATTCATTGTTCCCTACACTCAAATGAGTTTCAAATTGAAGATTAAAACATTCTGAAGAGTCATTCTTTGGATGAAAATGCTTTGAATTAGCTAACTCACTTTCTTGAAATATATTCTCAGATTCATTTCTGTCAGCTACATTATTTCGATTAACATATTTAGTTTCTTCCACACCTACTTTCTTACTCATTAATGAAACTGGTTGCACAAAAAATATGCCTTCCGTTGAATAAAAACTCTTTTTCTCTTCCTTTTCTATCTTAATATCTTCATGAACTTGGCAACTGTTTGTTAAACTTTGTGCTGTGACTTTTACTTCCTCCTTCAAAATTAAGTCATATTTTTTTTCTTCAATTTCACTTATCAAGTCCCCAAAAGTTAGCACCGGAGTTATAGTCGTCAGATGGGTTTGTTCATTGTGTTTTTTGTCATGGCTTGCCTGTATAGCCTGTTGCTTAATATTGAAGAAATCTTCAAATATGCATTTAAAATTAAATCTGTTGATCTTATTATGCTTTTGTTTTCCTTCATAATATAAATCTTGGTTCTGCATACTTATTTCATAAGTTTTTTTATTAATATATTTCTGGATCTGTATAAATTGAGGACAAGACTTAACATGTGTTTTAACAGTTTTAGGACTACAGTGCACCCAGTTTCCCACACTCATGAGTCGTTCAGGACAACTCCTATTCTTGTAACTAATTTCTTTTGTCAAAAAAATTTCATCGATGTCATCAAAGTCCATTAAAAGGGGAATTTTTTCATATGTTTCAAAAATTGGAAAGTGTATGTTTTTAATCGTCATACTGGAGGAACTGATAAGTTTTTTCACTGTAACGTTTTTTGGATAATTCAAATATATTACCCATTTGAAAATGCATCCCTCTTCTAATTTAGAATCATTTTCAATTATTGTTAAAGAGTCAAAGTTATTGAGCAAAGATGTTATGTTGGTTTTCAATATAGTATTTAGAAGGTCTAAAACACTGGTTTGTAAATATATGCTTAAAATATCATTATTTCTATTGACATTCATATTCCTAGTTATTAGATTTTGAACATCAATTTGAGTTTTACACTTCAAAATTCCATACCAGGTTAAGATATTATTATCTTTTTGATTTCCTGAAATACTTTTAAGGAAATAAAAAATTCCTGTAATGAAATTTTCAAAAATACTGCTTAAATGAAAGTCTTTTTGTGTAGTGTAACATCTCAACTGTAGCATATTATCGTTTTCTCCTTTACCTTTTAACCAAAAAATTTTTATTAAAGCTTTTTGACTACCCAGTGTTTCTATCATGAGAGGCTCTGATTTTCCTTCATGTGTTTTCATGACTTCTGTATTGTGATAATTTTCTTTGCTTAAAAGATCTGTTTCTAATAATTGTTGCAAATTCAATATTTCTCCAGTTGTTTTCATATTTTCACATTCAGTTTTGTAACTATCCATAATCCAACAATTTTTCCTATTTTTTCTCAAAATAATGTTACAGTCCCAGCTTTTCAGTTTTTCCGATCTGGTAGACATGTAGCTGTCCAGGCATGTTTCTGCCTCTTCCCAATTTGCATTTTCTAGTTTTATAGTGAAATTCTTTGCAGAGTCCATTGCATCAGACTTGATACTACAGTGATTATAGTAGTGTAAACTGATCAAGTCTTTTTTTCTCGCACGAACACTTTGGTTGCTGAGTGACTGGTGGTTACTTCCATAACATTCAGAAAAAATATTTTCTGCATCCACAGTTTTTTCATCATCCTGTAACTTTTGCTTCTTAACATCAGGTCTATTTTGGGACCAGTGAATGTTTGTGAAATCCCTCACACATGCCTCATTTTTGTCATTTTTCTTCATTATTTCCTTTAAATAGACAGAAGACATTTTGCTATTTAAATCAGTTGGAAACTCAGGGATACTTATCGTGCTGCAATCTCTAAAATAGCTGGGTTTGCCAATTTCCATGCTGGGCTGGGTTTGAGATTTTGATATTTTTAGTGTAGATGCTGAAATGCTATTTTCTTTTTTATTTGATGGCATAACGCTGTCAGCTTTACATCTGCTCTTAATATCATGAAACGTTGATTTGGTTTCCTTGTAAAAGGTAACATCTACAAATGAATTTTCTGCCTGTTTTGTGCAATTATTGCCCTCCTGGCTATTGTCTCTCCCCTGGAGTAAATATGGTTTTCCATCCTCGTTTTTAATTGCCTGTCCATCATGTATAGAGGCGTTGGGCAGCTGACCAGCCTCTGTTCCAGATCTATCACTGCAATGCACACCGAAGGGCTCTCTGTCATACAGCCCTGGTTCACAAGACGTTCTAGAAGCCTTCAAACCAGAATCAAAACTTTGTGAGGGGAGAGACCGCAAACAACTCTTCATCTCAAACCTGCTATTTCGGCATCCCAGATTACACATCTGCCTCTCACCGACAGACTTCTCCACACGCGAGTCTGTGGAGTTATCAAAAATCTCCTTAGCTGAAACCAGGAGCGCCTTGAAGGGTCTGGCCGACGACTCCCAGACTTTCTCCGCCTCAGACAAGCGAGGCACCAAAGGCAGCCTCCACCCCGCCTCAGAAACACCACCGGGCTCCTCAAGACGGGGCCGCTTACTACGGGGTGGTGGGGAATCAGGGTCGTCAGGAGGCGGTAAAGGGGAAGCAGGCTCCCCGAGCTCCACAACCTGAGGCCCGCGCTGCGTGAACGACATGACAGCGATCTGAGGGAATCTGTCAGAGGCTCCGGCCAGACTCGGGTCTCTTAGCAGGCGCAAGGTGGCTCCGCCCCCCCGCGCCCCACCCCCCCGAGCCCGCCTCGGTCACGCCCCTGACACGCCCCTTGAGGCCTGGCCTCGGCCCTAGCCTCAGGGCTAGCCCACCTCGACCA